>NW_017732160.1:612583-625574 GCF_001890085.2 Hipposideros armiger
TTCTTTCTTTCTTTCTTTCTTTCTTTCTTTCTTTCTTTCCCCATATAACTGCTAACATGAAGTATTTGTCTTTCTCTCTCTGTTTGGCTTAGTTCACTTAGCATAATGCCTTCCTCGTTTATCCATGGTGTTGCATATGGCAGGATTTCCTTCTTTCTAAAGCCTGAAAAATACCCATTTCCTTTATCAGTTCACCCATCAATGGACACTTAGGCTGTTTCCATACCTTGGCTGCAATGAATATGGGAATAAAGATATCTCTTCAAGGTAATGATCTTATTTCCTTTGTATATATACTCAGAAATGGGATTCCTGGAACAGATGATAGCTCTATTTTTAATTTCTTGGGGGAACTTCCATACTGTTTTCCAAAGTGGCTGCATCAATTTACATTCACACCAACAGTGCATCAGGGATTCCCTTCTCTCCACATCCTTGCATATATATATATATATATATATATAATATATATATATATATATATATATATTATATAAATAAATATATATATATATATATATATATGTATGTATGTATGTATTGCCAATCATTTTGTTGAGGAATCTTGGGAAAGGAGTCAAAGGGTTGGGAGGATAATGTTATTTGAAATCCTCTGCCGGACATCACTCGTTCTCCTCTGCTTCAGAGTCAGCAAAAATCTCTGTTGGCCATTTGTATGATTCTTTGGAAATGTGTTTATTCAGGTTCTTTGCCTATTTTTAAATTGAGTTATTTTGTTTTTGTTTTTGTTTTGTTTTGTTTTGGTTTTGGTTTTGCTATTGAGTCCTACGAGTTCCTTTTGTATTTTACATATTAACTCCTTATCAGATATGTGGTTTGCAGATATGTTTTCCCAATCCAGAGGGTGCCTTTTCATTGTGTTGATGGTTTCCTTTACTATGCAGAAGCTTTTTCGTTTTATGTAGTACCACTTGTTTACTTTGCTTTTGTTGCATTTGCTTTTGGTATCATACCCCCCCAAAAAATCATTGCCAATACCAATGTTAAAGAGATTTTTTCCTATGCTTTCTTCAAGGAGATTTACAGTTTCAGGTTTTACATTCATGTCTTTAATCCATTTTGACTTGATTTTTGTGTATGGTATATGTTAGGGGTTCCAGTTTCATTCTTTTGTATATGGGTATACAGTTTTCCCAACACCATTTATTAAAGAGATTATTTATTTTTCTGTTGTATATTCTCATTGACTTTGTTGAAAATTAATTAACCATATATACATGGGTTAATTTCTGATGTCTCTATGCTGTTCCATTGATCTATATGTCTGCTTATATGCCAATATCAAATTTGTTTATATAGTATAGCTTTGTAATATGGTGTGAAATCAGAAAATGTGATGCCTCCAGCTTTGTTGTTCTTTCTCAAGATATTGCTATTTGGAGTCTCTTGTGACTCCATATAATTTTTATACTCTGGAGTACTGAATTATGCCTCATGATCCTGGAAAGCAGGTTGCTTATGTGAGGAGTCCAACATATTCTGCATGACATTATCAAAGCATTTTTCTAACCAAGATTGCCAAATACTTATGTGTGCCTGATTTTGTCAAGAAATAAGAACCCCATTCCATCACCATAGTCTCCCCACTTCCTGGTTTTCTCTCTCTTGTTAGAGTTGACCATAGAGCTATCCCTTCAAAATACCCTTTACTGGGCATATTTTGTAGGGAGAAATGTAAGTGTCTCCAGTTTGGGATGCTGCCTCCCAGCCCACAATTTCACAACTTTACCAGTACCTCTATCCTGTCACAATACAGCAAGAATAGGTAGAATTACTATTTATCATCATAGAATCACACACTAACATAGATTAAATCTGCTGCTTTCCATCTCCTATCCTGCAATATTTCCAAACAATGAGAAAGCATTTAGACCAAAGAAAAGTAAAGAAAAAAAATTGCATCCTTGCATATTTTCTTAAAAAATAATTTCCTTAATTGTGTAGCAAGATTAAAATATGTGTAAATTAATAGATTTTATAGCTTGCTCTGAGCATTAAGATTGTTTTGGTAGACAGCACAAGAAAGATAGATCCTTAGTTGCTAGTGTTGAGATGATCAATGAACCCTGGAGCTGACCTACCTTTGGACATTTTGTTATGTGAAATAATAAATGTCCTTATTGATTAGGCCTCTTTCAGTTGTATTTTCTGTTATTTTAAAATAAAAACATCCTAGAAAATGCAGAGATACTATCACATTAATGCCTTTTTTATAGTCCTTGAGTAAACTGAATAAACCTTGAAGACAAAGGTTGGGAACTAGAGACGTCATTAGGTATCTTTTTGAGAATGAGTACCTACAGGAATTTGGAGGACTGCTGATCGTAACAATCCCCAGCTTCACAATTTGGTCTACGATTAGTCTTATTATAAATTTCAGATTCTGCAGTGAATTAATAGATGTTAATGGATTGCAAACATCTGTTCCTCCAACAAGGTGATATTTTATGCTTTTTTCATGGCTTAAAGATAGGATTGCTGTCACTGTCACTGTTCTCACAGTCATATTGTAGAAATTGATAAATAGCTAACATTTTGTCACTGTTAAAAAGCTGGAAATTAAAGGCATTGGTTGATTTTCCTCAAGAAGTTCCAGGTAATGGATAAATCCAGAATAAAAATATATCTGATTTTCAAAGACTCTAGATCCTTGATTCTACTTAGTACTAAAAATATGATTTCACCAGGCACATATAAACTTCTTAAAGAAAAGAAAAAGTGTTTCTTTTACACCCAACATGCTATTGTGGTTTCCTAGAATTACAATGGAATTAGCAATTTAAACAAATTATAAGATATATTCATGTGCCTGCATGTTCCTATACATTCATGCATGTGCATATATATGAAAACATAAATTTATCTGAAAAAAACATAAATATATTTTAAATTACATTTATTTAAAAGTAAAACTTATTAGAGATTTTCTAGATATACATCTCAAATTACATTTCTTTAAAAAACTAAATGCACACTTAGAACTGATCTTATGTCTCATTAATATAAATCAGTGAGTTTACTTACATGACATATAAATGAGCAAACAAAACGATTGTAGGTTAAAAAATAACCAGCTCAAAGATAGGAAGAGATCATTTTGAAATTCAGTGTGATCTGACATGTCCACCTACAAAGTTAACTTTTCTTTTCATTTGATTGAGTTTCTCCTTGTATGTCATGGGCAGTTACTGTCTTGTTCTTTTTCTTTATTTTTTCCTATTGCAGTGGCTTCTTGGATCATTGCCCTGTCTTCTTTTTCCCTAACCTCCCTTCCCCCCTCCAGAATTGTGTTGTTACGTACTTTAAGATCTTATTTTTAAAAAATTGGATCTAGAGTGTTCTTTAGGCAAATGAGACTATTCAAGAGAGTCAACAATATGAATGACATGTCCATCCTTCCATCATTTGTTAATATGTGTTGTGCTGAAATGTTCAAATTTTCCAGGTCAGTGTGCCAAATGCTGATTGGAAATATCATCTAATATGCATTGTATGCAGTAAAGTCACACTTCAATTTCAGCAGAGATTTTACATTTTAGTTCCTGCTCATAATCTAAATAAACGTAGCATTTCTCAGTTTAAATTTATTTCAGGCATGCTCTCTCCAAAGGATTTAAAGATTAAAATGCCTCCATAGCAGAATGGGAATGTTTATGTATTTAAGATGCTTAGAAATATAAGGAGTAATCATCTTCCTTTTCTGTGCAATACAGTTTTTGAATAACAGAGAAGATCATTTTGTACTATATTTAACAACTAGCTTGTTTCAGCTTCGATATTAGCTTGATTTACCATCTGCAGAATTACCAATAACATGATGCATTTATTACCCGTAAAAGCTATTAGCAGGTCATTTTGTTCAGTTCATCATATGTGTCTTGAGACACAATCTGGCGTCTAACAGATTTTCATACATTGATGTCGCAGAGAATCAGACTGTTCTTTAATTGATTGTTTCTTGCTAGACTCCTTTTGATTAAAACAGGTTATGCTATTTGCTTTTAGTTCCACATTTCTCCACTTTAAAGTCTGGCCACAGAAAGCAGAAATTATTCTCATTTTCCCTGGATTCTCTTAATTCTAAGTGAATGCATATATTTAAAAGTCGGCCATATCAAGGGTTTTAAAAATGGCTTCCGTTTTTCCAATCTATGATTCCCTTAATAAGAACACAATTGTCACCATGCCTTTAAAAAACAAATTTATCTTTTCCTGCCAAGTCATCGAATTTTGAATCTCAGAACCTCAAGTGAGTACAGATCACAGGGACCAGAGGGAACAGGAAGGGCTCCCTCAAAGCACTCTTTCCCTCACAATTTGCACAGACCCTGACAAGCAAAGCTGAATCGTGGTGATAGTGTTGTATCCTTCTCCAGAGGGAAAAGAAGAAAGGGTCTTTTGCTAAACGGGTTTCAGAAGGCCTAACTCATATTGTTCATTTAAGCGAAGAGATTGGTGGCTCCTGAGACTCCCCCTACTCTCCTCCCCACAAAAAGGAAAAAAAAAAAAGAAAAAAAAGAAAACCTCCAAAAGCTATGTGAACTCAGGGGGATAAGGTCAGTGGTCCTGTCTCAGGCCTTCTACCCACATTCCCCACACAGTTAACACCATAAAAATGAGAGCGCTCCAATCAGATCAGCACTCATCAACAGGAATGAGGAGCAGCTTGCAGGCTCAAAACAAGAACCTAATTCACGATTCAAAAGGTTTTTGTTTGCCTAATGTCAGAAACAAACATAAAACTTTCCATCATGTGACATCCATGACACTAGGAGAGAGCAGTCCCCCTTCCCTTAGGCTCCTGTCTGCCACAGACAAAAGCCATCAATAGCTCCATTGTATTCTACCTCAGCTTTCTGTCTTCATTGATGAATCAACAAATTATCCTCAATTGTCATCTGCTCTTTCCAGGTGAAATTCCCAAGTTCCCAGTCACAAATCCAGATGTCCCAGGATGCACCAGTTCACATAATAATATATCCTGGTGAACAGTATACTTTGCAGATCAAAAAAGTTATCAGGAATCAAAAATAATTTTAATTCTTACTTGAAAAATCTCCACTGCTTTACTTATTTACACAACATTTTGTGAAATAGTTGCTGTTTTAAATTATTTGGGGCAACCAGAAATATATAACTATAACACAACTTTATTTTATCATTTTAGACACTACTAACTCCCAAATTTACATAAGATTTATACAAAGTGTAGCTGCCTGGAGATTCTGAAGATTTTTAATGATTTAAACTTGAAAGCCACTATTCAGAGCCAGTGATGCAGCGAGGGAAATTATGTAAGTTATATCTTTAGAAATTACTTTTACTCTAGAATTTATTTAAAATCGAGTTGTGCCGATCATTTAAAATATTGTACTAAATTTAATAGGAAATCTCTTGGTGGATGTTTAGTTGAAATTGAACAGCTTAAATGGCTTAAAAATAGCTTTGAAACATTATGTAGACACATGAGGCAGTTATCATGTTTAAATGATGGGAGTTTAATGGTCTTCTTATACATTAACCCTACACTCTGATGGTGAGAAATGCCTGCATCTTACTGTAGAAATGGATAAAAATAAACATTTAGGTTTAGTAAATCTGACGATTTATTTAGCATCTCCATGTCTATTTGTAGTATTTTTGAAATTCAATGAGGTGAATGTTTATGGCTCAGAGTTCATTAGCTACAATGGAACCTTCAAATATGTAATAAATAGTATGCACTTGGGACAACTTACTGACGTATATAATCTTGCCTCTTTTCATGATCCCTCCCAGTCTGTATGACTATGAAATTAAAAAAAAAAAAACAGCAGCAACAACAATACTATTTCATTTTATGGAATACTTTTAGAAATTAATAGTAACAAATACTATTTGTTAGTCAACCCTTGAGGAATAAGTATATGCTATTCATGAAAATATACCTATGTCAAAAGGAATGTAAATGACTAAATATCTAACATTATTTGATTTAGAATGTGAAATAAGTCATATTTTTCAATGAATCCATTATGGGAGTTATATTACAGGTATATTTGCTTCTCGCAGTGTTGTATAAAACAGTTTGTATTTAACACAAAGTGGGGAGCTAACTGAATGTATTTAAAGAGAAATATTGTTTTAAAAAAAAGGTGAACGTCTCTAGATGAAAATGTGAACTTCTGCCAGAATACCTTTGGAGAAAGGCAAAAAAATGAAAGCAACATTCTTTGAAGTACTTTTCAGTGTTATCTGGTCTAATCCAAACTGTAAAGTCATAAAATACATAGATTTCATTCACCATCCCTACACCAGTCACTCATATTGATAACAAGGATTGGCTAAATATATTAAAATAACAGTTGTATCGTGACTGTTCTCTCTGACATGTGAACTAATAGACTTATTATTATTATTATTATTAAACATCTCAGAATTTCTATGCATGTCCATGTAGATATGATATGAAAGGCAATACATTGTAATTTCATTTCACTCTGTGACTTCCTTACTAATGAAAAAGGAGATCAAATAAGTTGTCTTAAATCTTAACTAATTTTACCTTGGATGAGTCTCCATCTGTAGCTTTGGTGGAATGTTCTGTCATAAATGGATTCTATTATATATATGGAAAAAATGAGGCTGGAGGATACAGTTCTTTCTTTCTCTTTTTTCACTAAAAAAAAATTTAAAAAGACAAACCTTTTCCTTTTTACACTAGTTTGCTTTATTCTCCTAGTGGTAGTCAAAATCTATTCCATTTTATGAATACAGGTGATTGGGTAATGGAAAATAAGACAGCATGATTTGCAACTTCTGTTCTTTGGAAATGATGTTCTTTTAGGAGAAAACTGAAACAGACATCCCTCTTTCTTTTACCACCTGCTCACATAACTTTTCCTTTGATTGTATTCCATGCTATGAAAATATATCTTGGGAATAAAAACCTCTCCATGTCAACTACCATGATAGCAAGTAGAGGTAAGTCAGCCCAACTTCTGCCTCCATGGTCACCGAATGGTATGATGAAAAAATACTGAGCAGGGATAAATACATTGGCTTTTATCTGGATATTACTAAGTAAACTCAGTCTAGAGATCCACTCAATCTTAATCAGGTCATTACCTGAGTGCTTGAATACACTCATCTACAATCTTTGATTTCTTATTTAATTCTTGCTATAATTCTTTGAGATATAACATTACCCCCATCTTATAGATGATGAAATGAGGCCCACAGAAGTTAAGAGAGTGAGAGCTGAGATTTGAAATTGGCTCCAAAGGCTTACCTTGAACCATTATGCGTGTTCCCACATCCCTCAATAATGATGGAGTTAGGCATACTCTTACAGTTTCCTCTTTCTCTTAGATTCTGCAATTAATTCAGTATTTTGCCACTCTGAATTAACTTTCACCTGTTCATCTAATTATATTATTTATTGTTTATTCACTTTAATCCTGGCTCCAGATAAGCAACATACACTTGATCAAGACATGAGATAGCTCTCTCATCCTTTTTTCTGCTCTTTCTCTCTATCTCTGTCTCTCTATTTATAGACATACAACATAATTACTCTGAATAATAATAAACTTAAAATTGATTCTTATTATTAATAACAGTTATGTTTATAAAGTCACTAAAGAACTGAATCAGCAAATACTGAATCTTAGCTCCTAAGGGAAATCCGGGGATAGGTTCCTGCGAGCCTCTGGCTACATTTTGTCAACAGATCATTACATAACTTTGTTTTTTGTGTTTCTCTTTAAAGACACATTATTTAATATAGATCGTTGACTCGTTTACATTGAAGTCAAGGTCAACAGCATTATAACTCACGTTTGAATGAACCTATCTAATACACATATTTTCTCTGTAAGGCACATCACAGCCTTCTGGCTGTTAGGAACAATAGACAAGAACTCCAGCACTATGCTTGTGGACCATTATAAATAGATAGTTACCAATAAAAAGCACAAAAGTGCAAACACAAAACACTAAATATACCCTGAACAGGACACTTGCTTATAGTACGAGAGCTGAACAAAAGATCTAAGCATCTCCTTACTTAGCCTCATCCTTGAATGGGAGTGTCCAGCACTTCCCATGTTTCACTCCTATGCATATGTGCATGTCCACGAAGAGTCTAGAGCAGGGATTGGCAAACTTTTGAGATGGAAGAACCGCCAGGAGTCAGCAAACTGTGGCTCGTGAGCCACATGCGGCTCTTTGGGTACGTACATGTGGCTGTGAAGTAAAATTTAAAATGAAAATAAAACTATCATAGTTTCATTTATAAAATTTTTAAAGGATATTACTCACATAATGGTGATTATGGAAAAATATATTTACGGCTTTCAAATAATTTTTAAATTGTTGTGAGGCACAGGGTTGGCTCTTCCATGGGTCGGCAAACTTTTGAGATGGAACGTACCCAAAGAGCCACATGTGGCTCGTGAGCCGCAGTTTGCCGACCCCTGAGAGTATTGCTGTTGGGGTTACAGATAAATTTTAATGAGTAGGCAAATTCACAAATACAGAATCCATGAATAATGAGGATGGACTCTGTGTGTGTGTGTGTGTGTGTGTGTGTGTGTGTGTGTGTCCTCATCACTGATCTCTGTTTTTGCTACCTCGCTCCTTTCCCACATCTCCATTGTTCCCTCTTGTATTTTCCCTAGATAAAAATGAATAAGCAAAAAATTAAAATTTTCTTTTTACCTTGTTTCTGAAATCTTTCTTTAGTTCTTGAGAAACTTTAGGGCTATCTACACACACACACACACACACACACACACACAACACAACACACACACAATCTCTGATATCAAATAGATTTCACATCTATGTTGTCAACAATGTTGTGCTGATTATAAAGTATAATTATTTTATATAACATGATGTCTGCTTGACAAATGGTCTTTAAAATGTACATAATATCTCAACAGAGAATCAAAGGCAGGTCCAGGAACTCTTATTTTTTCTTTTCTTTTCCTGACCTCTACATCACCTTATACTGTACAGGGGCAAGAATGTCTATATTTCTGATTTCTTTTAAAGCTTCAAATTACTTGTGTTTAATTTAGCAATCTGTTCTTCATTGGAGACTGTTTGAATTTACAAAAGCAATTACACCAGTTTCCTGTGACTTTGAAGGATATATATAGTTGTGTTAATTAAGTAGAAGAAGAGAATGTGGATTGCTGGTGATTTTCCAGTGGAAAAAAAAAAACAATTGTTGTCATTTGCGCTGCATTAATTGCTACATGGGGTAGGAGATTAATATTTTTAACATTTTAAGTGGTTTTGCATAAATGTTAGCAATAAGCAAGCCATTTCATGTCTTATTGGTTTGCATTTTTAATAATATTGGAATGTTAGCCTTCCCATAAAGGGAAGATTGCAACAAAACTGAAATAGTGTTTCAACCTTGCTAGTTATGTGCAAACTGACCTCCTGTACCCCCTTTGGGGAACACTCAAAGACAATGGTACTGTTGAAAACATAAAAAGAAGAGGAGGTAATTTATTTTTAATTTTTTTACATTTGTGAATTTAGTGTCATGAGAGGCTAACAGCACTGGCCAACGATTCAGAGGAATAAATGCCATGAACACTATATCTTTTCTTTTATTATGTTATATTTGGCCTTCTTTTAAGAACTGATCATTAACTTGGTAAGATTGCACCAAAATATAAATTGGTATATTCACTTGTACAAAGAGAAAACTCAACCAGATTCTTTACTATTGTTTAAAATGGAGAAAGAAACTGAAAATGTGGTGATCGTGATTCATTTGTTCAATAATAATTACTAAGCTCCTGACATATGCCAGGCCCTATTCTAGAACCGAAAATACATAGGGAACATGACAAACAGGCTCCTTCTCTCTGAAAAGTTACATTCCGTGGGCATACTGGTGGTTGCGGCAGGACCAAGCATAAAAAAAAATAGCACACTATTTTCAGATCATGCTAAGAAACAAAACAAAACAGGGTGGTACTTTAGAGAGTGTTTAAACAGCGAGGTCTAGGAAGGCCTCTCTGACAAGGTGACATTTGTACTGCTAGCTGAATGAGAAGACGCAAGCTATTAAAAGATACGGGGGAAGGGGCTCTGCAGTGGATAGAGCAGATGCCAGGGCCTGCTGTGGGTTTGGGCTTTGACTGTGAGGAAAAGAAAAGACAGGCTTGGCTGGAGTGGGGAGGGAGTGAGGTGAGATGAGGCTGGAAAGGCCTAAGCCAGATCATGGAGAGTCCTGCATGCCATGAAAGGGACACTGGATCTTATTCTAAGTGCAAGCGGAAGCCATCAGAGGATGTAAGCTGGGGAAGAGCATAATCTTATATTCATTTATAAAAGGAAATCTGGCTGTGAAGAGAATGGACAGGGGGAAAGCCTGGTGAGAGAAAAGTGAGCAAAGGAGCTGATAAAATCATATTCGTTATCTTAAGCTCAGGTCACAAAGAAGCAGATACATTTGTTCCTTCTCCTATGCTCCCAGAGTCTTTTCTATAATTTTACTTCCATTATGGATGAACACAGACTTATTTCTGCCTTGCCAAGCTGAGGACAGACTGGACAATGGCTCAGGGCCCTTGTTTCTAGCACAGACGTAGCTGATGCTCAGTCAATACTTGCTGAATTGAAGTGAACCAAATAAGACAATGACATACTTCAGCCTGAATTTATTGAATACAGGAGGCTTCTAATACTAAAACAACAGGTAACTGATGGTTGAAAATAAAGAGAAATCTTTCCAGATGTAGATAAAATTTCCTAATAGTATTTATTGAAAGCCATCTAATTGTTATCTTCAATGCCAAATAAAATCTTTCATGTGTTAAACTACCAGATTCTTCAATTTGTGTTACTATTAAGTATTATTTTGAAATAATAACTCTTGATCTATATTTACATAATATGAATATCTGTTTCTTGAACCATATATCAATAAAATGTTAAGGCCGTCTTATCATTGGCTTTCATTTTTTTGTAAGTTTACATTTCTTTTTCCATCACAAGAGGATATTTTGTTCATCAAATCACCAGAAGTCACTTTGTGCAAAGCTTGGTGTGAGCATTGTGATATTTTAAGGACCTTCATTAACAAACAGATAATACCTCCCACTCTCTGGGCCTGAATTGA
The DNA here is from genome assembly GCF_001890085.2 of Hipposideros armiger. NCBI lineage: Eukaryota > Metazoa > Chordata > Mammalia > Chiroptera > Hipposideridae > Hipposideros > Hipposideros armiger. The sequence continues at coordinate 623,733 of NW_017732160.1, forward strand.
TTAATTCCTTTGATAAGCTATGAGGAAAACATTCAGAAGTCCAAGTGTTGAAAATCACTGAGGAGGTTTTTTCAACCAAGACCCTTTATTTTAATTTTTTTCTGAGAATAATTTTAAATAAAAATCAGATATTGCTGCACCAATTGCTCACTGATGGAGTTTCTTTTGTTTCTGAAGACTGGGCAGTTGAAATCCATCCCCCTTTGTGGTAGAAACGCGCACAATCAAAGGTTCAGCCGTGGCCAGGTTCTGTGGCCTGACCTGATGTCTGCTTCCAAGAGGTGAGGTGGACCGACCTCCTCTTTGGAAACCTAATTAAATTGATAGTGATGACATCTAATTATAACTTTTTCCCCTTATTTGGGGCACTGAGAAGCATGCTTCCTTCATTCTCTAACAGAAAACTATCAAGTATATCGCATGCATAATTTCTCCAGACTGAAATTAGAAATATATGCATTTTGTAAAATATCCTTTGTTTACATTTCTTCCTTTGGTGTAATTTGTTGAATCAGTCAGGTTCTTAAACAACTGTACTGTAGAAGCCCCATGGTCAGTTTATACATCTCATCACTTCTCTGTGAAAGAAAAATTATCCTGTAAAAAACAGCAAGAGCTCCTCTCTCCAAACCAGCTTTATATTTAGGGTTTTTCCAACCAAGGTCTTTTAGCACAAGGAGGGAAATATAGTGTGTAAGACATACCTGATCTTATGAAGGGCAATTTGGTTTATCAATACCTTCTCTCAATGTTCTTGCTTATAAGCTACCTTATAAAAACTTAGCTTAATTCTGTTAACTGGATCATGAATGGCTTACAGAAACGACAGCATATCTTCAATTAAACTATCTTGAACATCAATGGCATAATTTCTATCATTGACTGCTCACTGACTATATAGTTGGACTATGTTGTTTTAATATCTAATTTTTACTAAGGTTATAAGAAGGAAGGTGGAGCTTTTTCAATGTTAATTAGTACTACATGTATGAAAATGAACAACAGGCTTAACAAATAAGTCACTGTTTTCAGCTTCTGAGGAAAAATGAGCTGATACAGAGTTTCTGGGGAATTCTAATGCTGATGTTGTGAAGTTCCTCTATTTGTCAGTGCAAAATCTGAAAGGAATAACAAAGAGAAACTTTCCCACGTGGTGCTTAGGGAATACACAGCACTAAAAGCAAAATCAGATTAAGTAGGATATTTAAAGAATAATTAATTCTGTATTTAAAGAATATAAAGTATTCTCAAGTTCATGATACTGTTATATGCTAATTAACACAGTCCTTGTGACCAGTGACAACTGCAGAATTTTTGTGCAGAAGGGCTTTTGAAGCCGCATTTAAATAGCAAGCACTATGCCTTTGAGTAGGCTAATTTAGAGTTGACTGGTGAGTGAAGGTGGGTATGTTAATCAGGGATCTCCAGAGAAACAGATTCAGTGAGACCACACGAGTATATATGTATGTATATATACACACACATTTGCATATACACCAGGGGTGCCAAAAAAAAAAAGGACACACATTTTAAGAGATATTATCTTAAAATGTGTGTACATTTTTTTGGCACCCTCTGTATATACGTGTGTGTGTGTGTGTGTGTGTGTGTGTGTATAGAGATGTATTATAAGGAATTGGCTTACATGATTATAGAAGCTGAGAAGTTCCAAGATCTGCAGTTAGCAGGCTGGAAAGCCAAGAGAGCCAATGGTATACCGTATTTGCCGGCGTATAAGACGATTCGGCGTATAAGACGACCCCCTAACATTTCCACTCAAAATACAGAGTTTGTTATATGGTCGGCTGTGTGCGATTTTGCGAGTGTGGTAAAATCGCATAA
>NW_017732160.1:625634-631366 GCF_001890085.2 Hipposideros armiger
CATCGGGAGGCCACTATGGCACGGGGCAAGCACTATGGGCAGTCTATCTGAAGTGTACCTGGCGTATAAGACGACCCCCCACTTGGAGGCATATTGTTCAGGGCCAAAAAATCGTCTTATACGCCGGCAAATACGGTGATATGAATTGTCTGCTCTGTGTAAAAACTGAGTTAGATTTTTTTATGGACATGATGATTATTCAAATGCAATCTCTGCCCTTGAGGAGTGTACATTATGGTAGGGATGCATTGATAAGTGTACACATATCTAAAGTATAAACACAATAAACCGAAAGTCATAAAAGTGCCTTAGATCAGGTGTCATCGAGAATCAGAGGAGCAGATGAAATTAGTAAAGTTAGAAAGGACTTGAAGGAGAAGCTAGGATGAATTCCTTATAACAAGATATATCAAAAAGAGGAGTAGTTTATTATTTTGAGTTTGATTTTGGCTGATATATGAAAACCATAGACAAAACATATCTTAATTTTGTGTGGTAATAACAAACAGACCCAGATTTTAACCCTATTTTTACTCATACACTTGAGTTGTGTGATTTAAGAAAGTAACTATCTCTAAGTTTCAGTTACCTAACTTTTAAAGTGATGAAAATGTTACCTGCTTTATGGTGTTATTGTGATGACTCCAAATGAATATGTTTAGTACTCAGGAGACATGAGGATTGGATGATAGGTGTTTTAGTGATTGGTGGGACAACCATACCTCAGATTACTTATTAATGAATGGGCTTCACTCTAAAAGAAAGGATCTAGCAGTTTGCCACATTTGGGTTTATTTTGTACTACGTTTTTATTGTAATTTAGATTGAAGACATAGACATCTTGGTTAGGAAGTTTGAAGACAACAAAGGTGATTACCAGCAAATTGATTTCAAGATTTTAGAAGTGGAAAGGATCTTATAAACCATCTTGTTCAGCATCCTTATTTTAGAACTAAGAAAGCTGAATCCAAGAGGGCAGACAAGGCCATCCAGTATGTGGTGTCTGAGATCCCGGTGCTGGGCCTTGAGGTCTAGAGTAGTGAGTGCAGTGACTTCAGTATGTGGAGAACAACAAGAATGCAGACAATGATTGGTTCTGCCTGGCATCTAACACGAAAGGGACTCGGTGGTTTGGAAAATGCTTGTAATCCATGACTTCTTCTAATATGAGTTTGACATGCCTATGGCATATCCCCCTACTGCTGCAGAAATAGCAGTCCCTGAACTGGATGGAAAAACAGCAGAGACGTAGAGGAGTGGCAAAATATGCCTGACCAATCACTGAGAACTGACCAATCACTGAGAGCCTTTGTGGGTCAGGAACATGCCCAGGTTCCGACTAGCTCATCTCATGGCTCTGGGGCTGGGTCCATGGCTGGCAGTGGAAATCCCGAATCTGATTCAGAAGGGCATGATTAAGCATAAAAAGCAATGCAACCAACAAAGGATCAAGTCAATAAAGCAGGATAGAGGGACCTTTGGAAGGCTAAATTTCTGTTTTCCTGTTCATCACGCTTTTTACTCATCAAACTGCTTCTCTCCACACCCACTCACCCATAATTGTTACTAAGTAGCTGCAGCAGGCATTGCTAGAAAAAACAAAATAGTACTGCAGTTGAATTTCTAAGTTAGGCTGCATAGGGAGGGGAGAGACTTAGGCTTTGGAAAACCAAAAGAAAATTTATATCCCTTCTCTAGGCAGAGCAATGTGAGATCCTGAAAGGATAGGTGGTAACTAAAAGTGGGTGCATAGTCTTTTTTGGTTTCTGGAGATAAATCATCAATAAAAGATGCTTCTTCTGGTTTAAAAAAAAAAGAAAAGGAAAGAAAAGGCAAAAAAATCTGAGTTTATTAAAAAAATGTTCATTTACCATAATATGTTTTATGAGACAAACTTTTACATTACATTTGAGAAAATATTTTGTATTAATTATAAAATGTAATTATCTGTATTCAGTAATATCTACACCATTACAGGAGAAATGGGTGCCACATTTTCAGAAAAGTGACAAGCCCAAGACACCCATTGAAGGCCATTGTGATGGAAGAGGGCCTGAAAAATGGTCATTAACCTTGTTGAAGGAACTAAAGTTGTGCAGCGTACAGAAAAAGAATCATGTAGCTATAACACCCATTCATATATATATTTAAATGGCTATTATATGGGAAAACTTACCCATTGCTTCAGAAAAAAGTACTTGGGCCATTTCAAAAGGGAGATTTTTAGGTTGAAAAAGGATAAACTTTCTAAACATTAGTGGGCTTTGCATCTACCTTGTAAATCATTAAAGCAGGCTGTCTACTAGGCTAACTTCCAATTTCTTAACAGCCTCAGTTTCTTTGAATTTGCAAAACTGAAATTATGGGAGTAATTATTCTCAATGCAGAAGGATTCAATTTATTTATTGTTCTCTGCTCTTACATTTTCAATGTGGTTTGATCAAAATAAATACGAATTACAAATTATCTTTAAAGAATTTGTTATCTCACAAATTTGTTTAAAGGCTCCGGTTGGATTTGAATTAGATTAACTTCTCAATGATCACCAGCTCCTCTTTATTTTTCAGGTCTGAAATATAGGCTTTCTTTTATTTTTTCTGGACTGTAATGTCATACTGTGGAAGGGCATCAATAATCCTCCTTTTCAAATGAACATAACAAGAATTTTAGAAATTGCATGGCATTTGTGTTTTGAATAGAGAAATTACTTTATTTTGGTTACTGACGAGATGAAATGGACAGGAAGTAGCAGAAAATAGATAAGGAAGAAATCATCCTCGATACAAAATATAGCATGAAACATGAAGGTAAGTGAAAAAGACCAGATGGAGAGTGTAAAAAGAAAGAAAGTTATGGATAAAAATCAATGAATATTGACGTTATTTATGGAAGAAAATTGAAGAGTATTGACATTATTTTCTAATATCTGATGATCTCAGAGGGTCAGAAATTTTGAGTTATGACATTAGTACTATAAATTATAGGATGACCATTTGGATAAACCAATAAATATTTCTAAACGGTTTCTTTATGTTTAAGGTCAGAGAAATTAAGTAACCCAGGAATATCTGGGGGCTCAGAAATAATTACTGTCAGATAGTTTAACAAGGAAAATAAAATTGTTTTACTGTATAATAATAATTTTGTGTAGAAAACGGGTTTCATTTTTAAAAAGGAAGAAAAATCTAGGCTTTTCTCCAAGTGCTTTATTTTACACTGTCAGATTGGTTTGGTTATTTGTCAAAGAATCTTTTGAGACATTAGATCTCATATCAGAGCTGTCTTGGAGAATAATTGTTTGCTTTGGGGTCTTATGGCAGTAATTCTAAAATCTCTGGAGGCAAGGTTATTTACAGAATAAGGTGAGGAAATTTGGGACATTGCTAAAAACAAAGACAGTCAGTATCTTTAAGTAACTTTTAGGAATGCGTTTAATATTTGCTATAAAATGTATAGTCAATATCAGGAGCTGCCATTAAAGTTTATACTTTATTATTGAGAGGTAATTGCAAAGAGAGAGAGAAGCAGAAGGAATATCTATAATGATAAAGCTCTGAAGATATTGCACTTTTAACTTGATATGTACCTTAAAATCTAACTAGAAGTAAAAATGGCACCTCTAATACAGCACCTAATGCAATACCAAGTACTCCTCTGGAACTCAATAAATGTCTGTTAAATGAAGGTCCCAGTTGATCAATCATACCAAGAATCAATAAATAGATCGATGTCAGAATAATAATACAAAAATATTCTAATTACTTGGGAATGGTCAACAGCTGGTTTGAAAAGTTTTGCTTGGTGACAAGAAATGTACATTTTTATCATCAGTCTTTTTAAAAATGTACATTTTATAATCAGGAAAAAAGCTGAACAACAAAAGCAGCTTATTACCACACAGAGAAGCCAGTATTGCTATTAGATATTTACTGTGCAATGTTGATCTCAGTTTGAGACCATCTGAAAATCTTTTAAAACAAAAGGGAATTGAATGTATGTTCAACTTGGCTCTCCAGTGAAACAAATGCAAATCATCATGAACATGATTTATGACCGGGGTGAAAAACAAAACAAAAAGTTCTGTCCAGTTTTGCCATATTCTAGCTCCCTTTATGCCCCAAGTAAGGTAGGCCACCTCTCATATATGAGCAGATCCTCCCCTTAGTGAAAATCAGCAGAATGTAAAGCATTGCATCACAGAGAAACTGATGCTTTAGGTACTGAAATTGGCCTTCTAAGGAAAGTACACATTTTATCAACTCAGTTCAGAGATGACTAAATAAAAATGAATTAAAAATCCCCTTTGAATTTAGGATTTGGCTTCGCTCCACCCTTACTCCATAAAAGTCCATAGACGTTTATTGCAGATGAACTAAACATAGCGCTCAAAGACAAGCACAGTGTTTTAATATAGGCTTCTGCACTTACTAATGCAGGTGCAGCCACCTATTTTACAAGATACTTATTAATGAATGTAGAAGAGCAGGATAAAGTGATGAGAGTTTAATTTATTTTGGAAGTAATGGTTTGTACAGTAATTATCGAGAAGCAGCCACTTGTCAAATGGAATCAGTAACAAGTGCAGTTGGGAGAGGTTTTCTGCTACACAGGCATTGTGAAAGGTTTTACTTTGCAATGAGAATGGACTCCCTGACAATAGTTTATGCTGCTTAAAAAAATAAAAAACAACAAACAAAAGAACCATAAGTCAATTATATACGAGAAACTATATGTGCTAGCACTTTTGTAAAGATTAATTTTATCCTTAACTGTTCCTCTTTGTTGATAACAAAAATATAGAAGGCCTCAATGATAGAGAGATAGTATTTAATATATTTTAACTTTATTCAATGCTTCATTCACCCTTATCCTTACAGGACTTGACCTTGGCCTGGAAACACTGACTCGGGTGTGTTTACAGGAAAGAGAGAGAGAGTCACAGAGTCCATGGAGCAGATTCAGGGAGGCAGCACCATGGGGGACAGGCCTAACACACACTCAAGCAGATTATCAAGAAACATGTAACACCTCAGTGGTAGAGAGTGAGAGGCATTTCAGAGAGATCATGGGTATAAGTGATCAGGAAGGTTGGAATCCAGAAAGGATGGTTTTCAGAGTGGTCGCTGGCTGATTAGGGTGCTGGGGCATTTTATACAGGCTTTTATGACCTCTGGTTTGACAGAAAAAAGAGCTGCGAAAGCTATCCATGGAAAATATATTCTGAAGTAAATGTTTAGCTGTTAAGAAAAAGACTAAAAATATGAAATGTTATGTTCTTCTCAGAAAAATGAAAGGAAGAAAACAATTTGGGCTCAGAATTATTTGGACCTTCACTAATATACTACTTTTGATCATTCTTCAGGCTTCACCAGACTCTGTATTTTCAGTCACATAAACTAGACTGGAATGACCGATCAGCAGTTAAAGAACTAGTGACAGTCAAATCATACAATTTTTCCATTTTAAACATTAATGCAAGTTACGTCCTTGTCATTTGTCTATGTCACTTTTGCATTCAAGTTAACATAGCTAGGGAATTCATTGGAACAGATCATAAATAAACTGAAGGTCTAATTGAACCACAGCTAGCTTGGTCATTGACACATCTAAATTAACTGATTAAATATCAAATTTTCGGTATTATATGATACAGTGCTCAGGGTGTGATTCGAACTCTCTTCTAACTTTCGTCCCTGGAAAACAGCATTTTAAAATTATTTTTAAAATAGCAG
>NW_017732160.1:636276-638392 GCF_001890085.2 Hipposideros armiger
TAATTTCAAGACAATATGTTAACTAAGATAATGCCCTGATAATGTGTATTGGCTCAAATAGCGAGAAACTGATCAATGAACAGAAGAGAGTGCCCAGAAATATATCAATACATACATGGAGAACTGAATTTTGGCAACAGTTCAAAAGCAGTTTGGTGGGGAAAAAAAGGCATAGTTTTTTCCAAAATCAATGTTAGAAAAATTGCATTTCCATATATTAAAAAAAGAACTGCAATCTATACCTCCCAAAATATACAAAAATTAATCCTAAATAGATCATATACCTGAATGTGAAACCTAAAATGACAAATAATTTAAAATACAACATAAGAAAAAATCTCATGCACTTATAGTTAGGCAAAGTTTCCTTAGATATGACACAAAAAAGCACATTCTAAATCAAATAATATTGATAAATTATACTTCATTAAATATTAATTTTAAAATGTATGCATTATAACTTTTAAATTTATAATCATTTTTTTAAATCTGCTTTTTGAAGACAATATTAAGAGAACAAAATCACAGGCTGGAAGAAAATATTTGTTAACCATATACTTGATAAAGGACTTGTGTCTGCCATCTATAAAGAACTTCCAAAATTCAATAATATGGAGACAAAATATCAAATTTAAAAATAAGCAAATATTTGGAAAGCTATTTCACCAAATAAGAAAAGCACATGTCCTTAAAAAGACACATAACTTAGTATATATAGCAGCTTTTTTTGCAATGGTGTAAGCTGGAAAAAAAAACCCAAAGTGTTCATCAACAGGTGAATAGAAAAAATAATTGTGGTAAATTCAAGCAATAGAATGCTACTCAGCAATATAAAGGAAAGGACTACTTATGTATTCAATATGTTTGACAATCAAAATAATTATGAGGAGTGAAAGAAGCCAGACTACGAAGAGTCCACACTACATGATTCTATTTACATAAGACTCTAGAAAATACAAACTAATCTGTAATTACAGAAATCAGATCAGTGGTTTGTTGAAAACAGGTTTTGGGGCAGTAGAGGTGGGAAGGAGAGTGGTAGGATTGCCAAGGGTCAGGAGGAAACTTCCAGGGTGGCAGTTAAGTTCCCTATCTTGATTGTGGAGATGGTTTCATGGGTGTATACATGTCAGAACTTATCAAATTTTACACTTTAAACGTGTGCAGTTTATGGAATGCCAATTATAACTCAATAAAGCTGTTTAAAGAAAAAGAAATAGCTTGGGGTTTTTTATTTTTATTATTTATTTTCAGTTGAGCCATCCTGCCATCTGTTGGCAGTTGTTGGCAGCTCAGCTCTGGCCGGGAGTTGAACCGGCAACCCTATTGCTCAGAGCTCACACGCTTGAGCAAGCTCTTAACCAACTGAGCCACTTGGCCAGCCAAGAGTTAGCTGTTCTTAAATCACTACTATACCTGTTATAATTTGGAAACCCCATTATTTGATTACTTATTGCTAGTCATAGTCTACTGACCATTGTCTGATTTCATCATTTACACTTGTCAAAATTTAACTTAAATCTGCATTTGGCATCTGTCTTCATCATGCCTGTTTTTTTTTTGTTTGTGTTTTTTATCTTTTATCTTTTTTTATCTTTGTCCAGAAAATTGCCCATGCTAAGAAAATCGTCACAGTCTGGTCCTTCAGCCACAACTCCCTTTCAGGCACTTTAGCTGTTAATGTGATTCCTTTCTTTCCCTCGTATTGGATGAAGGCAGGTTATATAACCATCTCTCATTCAGCTTACAAGACTCTCAGGATATCTATATCTATATCTATATCGATATCTATATCTGTATCTGTGTCTGTATTTATATCTATATCTATACATCTATATATCAGTTTCAACCCATGCTAAATAAACCATCCATACAGCCATATATCCAGGTTCAATGGAGAAAACACAGAAAAATGAAAGTTTAATAATGCTCACTAAACATTAGGGTCCTAGAAAGGCCTGCCACTGGTGTATCCTAACTTTGTTGTAAGATACAGAACAGTACTTCTTTCACAAGGCAGTTAAAACCAATCTCTTCAGACTGCATCGATCTACCTTCTTCCAGCAGCCCTGGTTCTGAAGCATTCCCAGGGGAGAGGTAGTGATTTGTCTCCTGG
>NW_017732160.1:639261-645358 GCF_001890085.2 Hipposideros armiger
TTTTGCAAACTTATAAGGCTGGGAAGAGTTAGTTATAATTCCACAAATTAAAAGAATCTTGAAGTTAGAATATTAAGGATTAACTAGTTCAACTGAATATTTGCTCATTAATCAATCTGCGTTTCAGTTTCTTCCTATCAATAATAATAATAAAACCCATTTGCTAAGACTGAACGTGTGAGCAGTCATGTGCCAATGCTCTTCCAGTATTATTCTTCTAATCCTACAAGAATAAAGTGAGACGAGTCTTACTATCTGTGATTTGCATGCTAAGAAACTGACACCTACAGAGTTAAAGACATTTCTTGTGGTTTTATAGCTAGTAAGGGGCTGACTTAAGATTTAAGGTCCATGTGATGACCCATCTTACTACTCATTCTCTTACTACTCACTATCAACCATTGTATGAAAACTGAATGAGATAAAAGGCGAAGGTAGATAGTACAGTGCCTAGAAAATGAACTCTTAGGAAATGTTAGTGTTCTAATGCTGTTTGAGCATCTCTCAACAGGTGGTCAATTTATCCTCCATTGGAATTCTTATGGTGACAGAATGTTAACTATTTCACATTCTGTTCCATTTCTGGATAATTCTAACTCATAGAAGATGCTTTCTTATACTGAGTTGAAAACTGCTCCCCTATAGCTATCACCTCTTTGACCTATTTCTGCCCTCCAGTTGGAATATTGATTGCAATTTCATTAAATTTAGAGCTTAATTTAGGGAGAATTGGCATCCTTACAATACTGAGTCTTCCTATGCAAGAATAATTTGAAGCTCTGATTAATTCAGGTTTTCTTCAAAGATATCCTGCACAAGTGATTTGGAACAGTGTATGCCTTTTGGTAGTACTGTAGCATAATAGAAAAAGGGTGACTTTTGTTTAAAAAATAATTCAGGTTTAAGTTCTGGATCCATCTTTTACTGAATGAGAATTTGACTTCTCTGAGTCAGTTTCTTAATTGAAAATATGGAAATAAAACCATCTACCTCATATGGTTGTTGTATGTAAAAATGCTTTGCACACTGTCTGGAACATAATTGATATTCATTAACATTAGCTACTATAATTAATATTGATTGCCCAGCCTATTTTCTAGCATTTTAAGAAGAGACTCAACACACTCTTTTGGAAATCTATGCTCACACTCTTTTGGAAATCTATACTAACATGTCATAGCCTTCATTATCAAAACATTCTTTGAAAATAAAAATAGCATAGATATTTCACATTGCTATAGTTTTCTTTCAGAAGATAAAAGTATATGTACAATAAGAATATTGAAGAGTGCAGGATCTTGAAACAGACACAAACTAGGCTTTGATACTAACTTGTACATTTATTAACTGTACAAGGGGAAGTGTTTTCACTTGTTTAGGTTTAGTTTCCTTGTCACTTAACACGGGGGAGGCAGGGGAAGACACTACCTAACCATGAAGCCCTTTGAGTATGAAATGAGATTGACACATGCTAATTATTACTGCTGTATTGAATTTTAAAAATGTATAATAAAAGCATATATGCCAGTGGATATGTTACCACAGCTATTATTGCAATTGTCATCCCTCAGACCAAGCTAGGTTTGTAATAAGATCTTTGAAACAGATTATGGAGCCTGCGTAACAGTGGCTCACTCCCTTGATGCAGGCTGCTCATTGGGAAACCTGCAAATCCCCATAATTAAGTTCCTTAACAGAACTGTCACTTGCTTCATTCATCCATTCCAAGAGAAATGTGTTTTTGTTTTTGTTTTTTTTCTACAAGTTAGACCTGGAAGAAGGCAGAGCCCACTAGAAACTCTTCAAAAATCTCATTTTTTTCAGCAACACAAGCGTGTTAACTTCCTGGGATGTCTAAGCAAAAATTGTAAAACAGGTGACCTCTCAGGGCCATCTTTTGTGTTCCCTCATGCTTACTTTTCTCTCCTCTGTCCCATTTATATCTCCTTATGACTCTATCCGTGTATAAGTACTCATGTGAGTACAGAGTACTCGCGATTGTACTGAGCACTGTACCATTGCCACCATTTTTTTTGAACCAATGATTTGATAAACTAACATTCATCAACATGTTTGTAAATACCTAGGGCTCCTTTCATTTAGAAGATGAGGAGAGGTAATAGTATTTCTTAGTCCAAGAACTGACTTTATAATATGAACATTCTAGATGCTGCAAAAAGAAAGATAATTTACGGTGGGGAGACTTTTAATCTTATTTCTTAGAAGGGTTCTGGACTTAGATCTAATGAGACCATGTCTATCTTTTGGCAATTCCCCACAGACTATTCATGCAGAATGTAAAAGTGCAGGCGTTACATACCATATGAGTAAAATCATTTATATTTTAGCAAATGTGGGCCCAGATAATGCTCCTTTTCCTTTATGCTCAGTGAACACCACCCTTACTGCTAAAAAAGGGAAACAAATTTTCAACTGATTGTATTAGTCATTAAGTAGGGACAAATGATTAGTATTTCATTTTTTATGTATGAGAGAAACCTTTTTTAAAATTATTGTATCTAAATTAATTGGTTAAATACAGTTATTCAAAGCTATATACCAGAGCCACAATCTTCTGTTTCTACTTACAGGCTGTTTGTTCCTTATTATGGCTCATCTGAATATTAGCATGGGCTGCAGTCTTACTTCTCCTTCTGTAGAGATTCAGAACAGGATTCATCCAGGATTCAGAACACAATGAAATATGCACAGCCAATAACAAGATTATAATTAGTGCCTTTGTGTCATTATTTTAATAATGATTAAAAGTCTAACTGGTTACTTTTTGAAAATGGTTGTATAACTCCCCACAGATTCAGTATTTACTGTAACAACTTACTGGAAGTCCGGGGAAACAATTATTTTCTGACTGAGGAAGAATGCATCAAAAAACTGGTTTTTGTTTGCTAGTTTTAAACACTTATTCTCAAGAAAATAAACAGGTAGAGTAGACTGGGATATTGAAAGGAAGTTAGTAATTGTAATGGTAAGTTATTCTGTGGTTGTTCCTGCATTATTCCATAAATTATGAATTTAACTCAAGTGAAACGAATTCAAAAGTTTCCCCTTCCCCTCACAACATATTAGAGTTTCTCATTCATTTACTACTGGGATTCCTCCCCTGCTGGATTCCACCCTAAATCTCAACTTGTTCTGAATTTGAATAAATAAAAGATCAGAGTCTAAGCCTGTCTTTATATATAAGTAGTGAATTATATACAAATTAATAAGAAAAATAAAGATGTTTGATCAAAATATATTATAAGATACTTCATTTTTATATTTCATATGCTCTGATATATACAAATTTTAAACCCTATAGAAATTTAAAGTAGCCATTTTATATTCTAGTGTACTGAGTAAATGCCTACTTTGAGTAAAAATTAATTCAAATAATTGTACTCTAGAAGAGTTGATGATACCTTTTTTCTTTTAAAATAGGAATCAAATTGTTAAAGCTTGACATTTTAACTGGCACAAACTTGAGAATGCATCCATCATATTTTTAAAAATAATTTCTTAATAGGTGAAATTTATTACTGAATAATTTTATGTCACATGTGAACTTAGCAAATATTTTTTCTCAATAAAAGTTACAGTTTACATATTGACAAAAATCTTTAGACGTCCACAAAAAGGTTGCATTTACAAATAGCTAAATTAGAAGCAGGATTTGAATTAATTACTGAGTGGAAACTCAAACACGGTCTTGCTCATATGCACAGTGAAGCTGTGTTGTTACCAGTCTAAAAACAAGTGTGTGTGTGTTGGGGGAGGTTAACAACATTTATTAGCTANCCAATGACACTGCCCTCTACAGCTAAGATGCTGAACAACAGCTCAACCTGGAGCTGTTGCCTTGTGTCACCTGCGACGGCGTAGGCTGCAACCCCTGCTGCAGTGGGCTGCCATGGGCTACCGTGTGTAGCCAGCAGCCAGCGTGAGCGGCCAGCAGTTGCAGCGAGCAGCCATCCAGAAGCCAACAACTGATGTGCCTCGCCCGGGAAGAGCGCAATGATGGTGCCAACTTAGGCCAGTGAAGCAATGTCCTCCACAACTAGACTGAAGAACAAAAGAACAGCAACTTGTCTGTTCCCCCTTCCCCCAATTCCCCAGCACTGTTCCCATCCCCCCAATTCCACAATAAAAATCTTAAAAAAAAAAATCAACAGAAACCACAGAGTTTAAAAACATATGACAAGATACATATTAATCCCAGAAGGAAGAAATTGACTTATACAATGATAAGGTTCTTATCTTAGATGTGAAGTGATGTAATTTGAAAGTAAACTGTTGTAAGTTGAAGATGCGCTACAAAATGTAAAACAGTCAGTAAGAAAACTAAACAGTTATAGCTAATAAGCCAACAAACAATAGAGTGAAAAAAATACTCACCTAAAAAAGACAGAAAAAAGAAAAAAAGGAAAAAAGAATAAATGGGACAAATACAATAGAAAACAAATAACAAAACAATAAAGTTAACTTTAACAAATTAATAACATTAAATATAAATGGAAACAACCCAACTAAAGGACAGATATTGTCAGATTAGAATATAAAACAAGACCCAGGTATACGCTGCTTAAAGAAAACTGCATTAACTATAAATAAATATAATAATATATAAATACATTTAGTATAAGATAGTGAAAAAAATATATACATGTGCTAACACTGAAGGACAGCTGAAGTGCCTTTGTTAATGTCAAAGTAAATTTCAGAACAAGAATATCATTAGGGATAAAGAATTTCATTGCATAATGATAACAGAGTCAAGTATACATAACAATGCTAAATGTTTATGTACCTAATAACAAAGCTCCATTACATATAAAGCAAAAACAAAACTGATAGATTTCAAGGAGATATAGACACATTCATATCTATCATTGGAGGTTTAATATCTCTTCCTCAATAATTGATAGAACAAATAAGGATATAGAAAACCTCAACAGTACTATGAAACAATTTGATTTAAACTACATTTATAAAATACCCTATTGAACAGCAGAATATATATTTTTTCAAGTGCACACAGAACCTTTACCAAAATAGATCATATTCTGGGTCATAAAACAAATTTCAATAAATTAAAACGGATTCAAGTTATAAAAAATTTGTTTTATGAGAAGAATGAAATTAAATTAGATACCAATACATAAAAATCTCTGGAAAATATCCTAAATATTTGAATACAAATAACACACTTCTAAATAACCCATAAATCATAGTTTAAATTGAGAGCAAAATTAGATATTATTTTGAACTGAATAAAAATGAAAACACATGTAAAAATCTGTAAGATACTACTAATTTCTATAGGGAGAAATGTAAATACAGAGATATCTATATTTAAAAAGAAAAAAACAGGATCTCAAATGCATACCCTCAGCTTAAGGTGAAACCTTAAGGAAATAGCAAATGAAGAACAAATTAAGTACAAGAAATGAAGTAATAAAGATCAGAGTGAAAAGCAGTAAAAGAGAGAACAGAATCCAAAAACAAAATAAATTAAAAAATAATGAAATCAAATGTTATTTCTTTGAGAATATTAACAAAATTGATGTACCTCTATCAGACTAATATGGAAATAAAAAATAAAAGATAAATACTATTAATATTAGGATTGAAAGAAATGACATCACTAAGTATTTCTATATATATATTAAAAGAATAATATTAAAAATATATTATGCCAACAAATTTGACAACTTAGATAAAATGTACAAATTGAAGAAATAAATTACAAAATTCATTCAAGAAGAAACAAATAACGTACATTTTCCTATATCTATTAAAGGAAATGAATTTGAATGTTCCTGTAAAACAAACTTCAGTCCCATATGCCTGGTGAATTCTACTAAATAGTTAAGGAATAAAAAATACCAGTTTTATACAAAATCTTCCAGAAAATAAAAAATAAAATAAATTCCACAACTCATTTTCTGAGGCTGTCATTACTCTGATACAAAAACTAGACAAACACAATATGAGGAAAGACAATTTCAGATCAGTATCTCTTGTAAGCGTGATATATAATTTATGTAATGAATAAACAGAAACAAAATGAAGAAATTCTTTAAAAATTTTAGCAAAT
>NW_017732160.1:654396-657604 GCF_001890085.2 Hipposideros armiger
TGCTCTGATTTATTGGTAATGAAGGTTGGCCTCAGTATGTCCAATGTCTTCTAATGTGCAAATGATACCGAAATGGCAATGAAACTTGGTCAAAATTAAGTTAAAACAGATACAAACAGTATACAAAAGAAAATTGGATATGTAACAGAATATAAGATATGATTTCAGATTCCATACTGCAACTAACCTTTAAGAAACTACCCTTTGTCAGATTTGGTGGGGCATCAAAAAAAAAACAAAACATTCAGAATTATCTGGGAAGCTATTAAAATGTTTCTCTATTTCTATTGATATTATCTATGTATGGCCAGATTTTATTTATATGCTCCAACCAAAATGACATATTTTCAATAGATTAGATGAAGATACAGATGTAAGGTTCCTACTGTTTTCTATTATGCTAGGTATTAAAGAAATTTGCAAAACTATAAATATTGTTACTCTTCTCACTATTTTTTATTTTGAAAATATATTTGTTGTTCCAAAAAGTAAGTCGCTTAAGCTAAATGTACTGAGTGTGTTACACCTTTTTTCCAATTCATGTTTAAAGAGGAGAGATTTTAATGATGCTTTAATTTCTAATACAGCAAATCTCAATAAATAGAATCCATATTTTAAAAAAAAACCAACTCTTTGGCATCCTTGATAAATCTTGAGTCTAAAAGAATCCTAATAACAGAAAGTTTGAGAACAACTGCCTTAAAAACTATAGAGCACGTATATAATGTTTAAAAAGAAGAAAATTTTAATATAAGTGTATATTTTAAACATCAAAAAAAGGATTTATGTATTAGAGTAAAAGAACATATTTAAAAAACACTTCACAGTGCCTATAATATACCAAAGGGTATTCTAAGAGCTTTACCTATATGAACTCTTTGAATAATCCTCTGCATAAATTATGAACTAAATGCTATAATTATCCTGTTTTCATACATGAGGATACTAAGGCATTAGAAATTAAGTAAGCAGCTCAAAGACACACAGTAAGTATCAGGGGCATATTTGAACCTCAGCAGTGGGCTTCAAAATTTGTGCTGTCTTAATTTTAAGTAGCAAGATGTGGCTATTGAAATACTGACCACTTTTGGTGAGAGCAGATATCTTGCCCTGTTTCTGATTTTAGTGAGAAAGCATTCAGCCTCTCAATATTAAGTGTGATGTTAGCTCTAATCACAACTGTTTTTGCATAATCAGTGCAAATGTTAACAGAGTGAAAAGAGCAAATTAGTGAGTGAAAATTACGTATCTGAGCATCATCAATAGGGCAGTTTTAAGGGTGAAACCACAAGAAAACAGCATATAAGCAACATAACATAAAATAATTTGGTAAAAATAGAGTTTAGGCAGGATAAGGAAGAAGGTTGGGAGTATGGACCTGAATAGATTCCATAAATGTGCAATGTGTAGAAAGCTGGAAGCTTTTGAATGTGCACCACAACCTGAGAAGAAGGACGACATTGCAGAAATGAAGTGAGTCATTATGATGAGGACTCCATTACGTCCTGGAGGGAGTCATGTTAGTGGAAGTAAAGAAATGATGGGATAAAGAAAATTATGTCTAAAGTGTGTGTGAACATTTGTAAGTAGTGCAATTATTCTTTGGGTTAGCTGGGATGGTCTTTTACCTAAGAGCAGGCTCTATTTGTTCTTCTGTGGGGTCCTACAAAAGTCTCTTGGACCATATTCAGTGTCTCCAAGGGTTTTATGAGCTGGACTGCAAGAATCAGGTATTTGNTAGGTAATTTATGAATACTATTTCATTTATTTTCAAATACTATCTCACTAATTTTTTATTAACATCATTTTACAGATGATGAGATTAAGGCTCAGAAATAGGAAACAATATGCCCAAATTCATAATGTTACTAATGGCTAACTTTGAAGAAGTGGACACAGCATATGGTCAGGCCTGGTATGATTCTGATGTTCCTGATCATTCCAAAATTTGTTAATTTATTCAGCAAGCATATAATGAGGTCTTATTACGGCTCGGGCTCTCTACTGCTAAGCTATGGAGATTCTTTAAAATGGTAATCAAGAGAACCCAATTAAACTAGAATAGACACAAACATTCCATACTCATATGAAAGCCTACTACAAAAGCAGAAGAAATTATTAAAGATGTGAGATTGACAACAGGATTTTGTAAATTGGAAAACAGAGAGGCTGATGATAACTGACTTAGGCTTCAGCAATTTTCATTCAGCTAAATTTATAAATGTTAGAACTGTTCTGACAACTCAAGATCTTCATCTCTGGGAAATTTTCCCTTAGCATTTCTTTGACAATGTCTTTGCCTCCACTTTCCCTGCTCTCTCTTTCTGGAACTCTTTATCTGTTAGAGGTTGGAATGCATAAAATTATTCTCTAATTAATTATCTTATCTTGCTTTTACTGTTTTCTTTCTACTTTCTAAAATATTTCCTCCACTTTACCTTCAGACTTTTGAATTGTTGCTTTGTTGGTGTTGGGTTTTGTTTTTGTATGTGAACACTGTTTTATTGTTTCTTTAAAATTTCTTGTCTATCAATAATTTCCAAGTGCTTTTGTTGCTTATTCTGAAAATATGTTCTTTTATAATAAGTTGAATATTTTCTCTTATCTTTCTGAAACTATTACTCTAGATTTGTATTTAACTGATTTATATAATTCTTTAATATATCTATTGCTTAATTAATG
The DNA here is from genome assembly GCF_001890085.2 of Hipposideros armiger. Lineage (NCBI taxonomy): Eukaryota > Metazoa > Chordata > Mammalia > Chiroptera > Hipposideridae > Hipposideros > Hipposideros armiger. The sequence goes on from NW_017732160.1 coordinate 657,079, forward strand.
AGGTTGATTCTTTCCTCACTGCCCAATTCTACAGTTGGAAAGAATATATTACATTTCTGGCTAGTTCATTTATCATCAGTACATGTAATATTATGTTTATCTTCCCTTAAATTTTAAGTGCATTGCTAACCCTCACTACTTTTCCCAAGAAGAAAAGCAGAGATAAATCTTTACATATTTAGGAGAAATTATTTTTTCTTCTTGATTTATTGAGAGGGCTCTTGCTTTCGATAGCCAGCAAGTGGGGAGTCAACCAAGAGAGGTGAGGGCACAAATTTCCTGAGGGAGCCACTCATTCTTCCTGTCATAATAACCATGCACTGAGCACTTGCTATATGCCAGGCAGTGTGCTGACTGCTTCACATTTATTATCTAACTTAATCCTGATTATAAACCAACAGTTCTGGTGTTTTCATCATTTAGAACTGAGGAAACTGAGGTGGCCAGGCTTAATGAAATATGCCGTACTGCCTGGACAATAAACGGCGGAGCAGAAATTCGACCTTATCTCTAAGTCAGTTGAAAA
>NW_017732160.1:661228-662580 GCF_001890085.2 Hipposideros armiger
GAGGGTGGGTCTATTTGACTTTTTAAATAAATGATCTAATTGACATAATACCTAATTTTATCTCTAAGACTGCATTTAACCCTAAGCTTTTCCTAGTAATAAAATGTCAGGTGAGTGGAGGAAAACTAGAAGAGCTTCAGAATTTGAATAAAACTCTTTTTTATTAGATTATGAACTCCTTGAGGACAAGAATGTCGTCTTTTTTTTGTTGTTTTATGACTAGCACCAAACACACTGTGCCTGAAGCACTCAATAAATGAAAGACAAAAAGATGCATGGATAGATGGATAGACAGATCAGAGAGCGGAAACAAAGAGGCAAGTGACTTGAAACATAGACCAGAGTACCTAGAAAAACATAAATTCAAAAATACTTTCAGGAAAATTGGTTCTGAACTCTCAGCTAGCCCCACTGAAAGGGCTTTGAAGTTATCAAAAGCATATCTCTAAAAATAGTCCAGACTTTCTGCTATGAAAAACTGTTAGACATTGTAAAAGATAATGGAAACTAAACGCAAAATGTTAAGCTAATCTTTAGTAGAACTAGATCAGATGCAAAAAGGGAGTTTGTGCCTTAAACAATATTTCAATATGCAGATATCAACAGTATATTCATCTCAGGAATATTGTACATGATATTAATTGGAAAAGAAAAATGTGCTATAATATATGCTTTTTTTAAGTCAAAAAATTAAAAAGAAATATGAAGAGGGGTTCAGCATTACAAAATGTATCTTATTTGAAGAAGATGGATATACTAGTTACTAGAAATGGAATTCATTAGGAAAGTGAATCTAGGAACTGTACAAAGAATTTTAAGACAATGTAGAGAAACAGACAAGGATTAGGAGGAGACCAAATAATGTGTACATTCTTGGAACCGTACAAGTGAGACGAAATAAGACATAATTAGAGTTTATCAAAGTGGATTAGTAGAGTACATGCAATTGAGAGATCAGCTGTGAGGGGCCACTCTTAACCCACTAACTATGTGCCTCTGTTCTTATGCTAATGATATTATAACAAGGAGAGAAAAACATGCAAATCAGGAGAACAGCAGTCAAAAGTGAGGTAAGATGTGTTCAAGTGAAAACTAGTTTCTCCTTGAAAGACAATCTAGGAAGAAGTTAGGGACGGATTCATACAGTGATCAAAGGATGAAATCACATAGTGATGGTCTTGGATTATAGATGAAAGAATTGTACTGAGTGTGTGTAATCTTGTACATCTTAGGTCCTGCAAGTCTGTGAAATATCCACCAACTGGGAGATTTCAGTATATATCAATATATAATGAATTAAATGCATTGTACAATCACATTTCTTCACCTGTCTTATTTGATACAATTTTCAA
>NW_017732160.1:663560-670181 GCF_001890085.2 Hipposideros armiger
ATATTCTCGTGTTTGAAGCTAACATCAAAGAAGGTAGTTCTTCAGTAGTTAGAGTCTGAATATTGGATTTGACCAAAGAACTGATGAAATATGGCAATTTATATGCTTCCAATTGGAAAGAGGAGAAGAAAAGCCAGTGGTTAGTTTCAGCTAAAAAGCCAGTCATTTTGAAAACTGGTTAATAATACTTGCAGTGATGGTGGTATTGGAGGTAGTACCATTGTTTCCAAGCCATTTATACCTGTGAATAAATCTATATAGAAAGACTTTGGTGTTAATAGCACAATGTATTCATTTCCTATGGTATAGCTTATACAAAAATAGAATAATCCAGTAGTGCACAGATATTAGATGGCAAAATCACCCTCTTTGGTCTATACGATCTTTACTCTTCCCTGATTAGGTCTGTTTTTTATCTGTTAGATAATGTCTGTCATTACTATTTCATATGTCCTGATATTCAATAAGCACATATTTCGCAGTGGCAGTACTACATTACTGACTCTTATTCACCTTACCATGAGCCCCGGGTCTAGCTCTGGCCACTCATTCTGGCCATTCCCATCTTTGATCAGATTAGTGATAGTCTGAGCCTAATACTTGTTTTGTACTTGCCCTTTTCTGAACTTGTGTTGACAGGCCATTTCTTATTTGTCAAACTTCCTTTGAATTAATTTCCTCTTTTTTCCTGCCTAACGGAGTTATTGGAAAATCTAATAAGGAGGCTTTCTCTTCCATCATTCAAAGCATTGATAAACATTACTGGAATCAACCTGATCCCAAAGGAACACCCGCTGTGTACCTTATCTTCTGCTCTTCTGCTTCTCATGTCAGTGCAACATTCTTCCCTTTGAAGAATTATCATTGATAGGCAGCTCAGCCTGACAATGGTTTATAATATAAATTCAGTCATTTTGATTCTCTTCCCTGTTACTGATGTTCCCCAGTCCTTGACTTGTATGGCAGCCACTAGGTTTGTGCATGCTATCCAAATAATACTGTCCATTCCCTATGTAAACTCAAAGGTTTACTTCTTGAGGAACTAAGGTCATCCTTAAGACATACACTATGTTTATGTCAACTGTAATTAAGCAATAAATAACTTATTTATTTATTTATTTATTTATTTATTTATTTATTTATTAAGATTTTTAGTGGGGAATTGGGGGGAAGGGGAACAGACAAGTTGCTGTCCTTTTGTTCTTCAGTCTAGTTGTGGAGGACGTCACTTCACTGGCCCAAGTTGGCACCATCATTGCGTTCTTCCCAGGTGAGGCAGATCAGTCGCTGGCTTCTGGACGGCTGCTCACAGCGTCTGCTGGACACTCATGCTGGCTGCTGGTTACACACGGTAGCCCATGGCACCCACTGCAGCAGGGGCTGCAGCCTACGCCATCTCAGGTGACTCAAGGCAACAGCTCCAGGTTGAGCTGTTGTTTAGCATCTTAGCTGTAGAGGGCAGTGTCACTGTCCCTCATATGTGGGATCTGAACCAGGGCCCTCTGGCTTCCCAAGCCAGCTCTTAACCAATGTGCCACTCAGCCGGACCAATAAATAAGTTTTTTTAACAGACATACAATATAATAAGGAATTGACCAGGTGTTCCTTTTTGATAATTATGCAGCCTGAAGATATTAGGTTACACAATGTTTGTCTTACAGATAGGAACTCAGAAGTTACCCAAGTAGTTACTTTGTTAGACAGGAAACTATTATATGGGGTCTTAAATAAGTATCCCATCTAAAGTTGGTGGTTTTGCCTTTGTAGTACATGAAATTCCCTAGTAAAATAACAGAGCACTTGTTTTAGCTATGCTTTTGAGATTCACCACAGCTATATGAAACAAACCAAAAGAAGAACTATGTGAGTGATCTCTATAATGCTGGGTGTGGTTTGAGAAGGCAGAAATTTAAATCTAATAAATGTAATAAAATTAAGGTATATGTATCCACAACTTCTATTTAATTTAAAAAGCATTGAATGTGTGTTCTGTTTGCCTTGTAGTTGACATTCAGAATGTAGGGGTACTGAATAACTCTGTTGAGTACTAAGATTCATTGACACAGCTGAAAAGCTGATATTTAAACAAGAACCTATGAATATTTTCAAGTTACCAAGCAAGCAGAATGTCTTCATAGTTTATTCTTTTATGATATTCCTGCATTAGAACTGTTAAAAAGCTATACCACACTAATTTGAACAGCAGCAATATCAATTCATCTGCCATATATTCCATATGTCACTTAAAAAATGTATATATTTCAATCGTTAAGCCTCCAGACAAACAGTTGAAGAGCTGGTCAGCATCTCATACAAAGTCAGTATGGTGTGCCAATTGTATGTCATATTAAATATGGCCATCAAGCATCTCCTCCAAAGGAAACACATTCACCCATTTCTATGCATGGTGGTAAAGAAGCTTCTAATTGGCACCTCTCAAATTAGGGGTGTAATTTAAAAATAGTAGCAAGATGACTAACTGTTCATTTTTGAATTCTAAAATTAAGTTAAATGTTAGTCTCCAAACATTTGTTGTATTCAGTATTATTTTGAAGGCTAAGTGTTACGGAGTTGGCATGCTATAAATTAATAGAAAAATATGAAGAGATAATAAATATAATTTAGACTATTGAATATCTTTAGGTTTATTTATTTAACAAACATGTACATAAGTGCTTTCAATGTGCCAGGAACTGTTCTAAATGTCTTACAAAGGTTAACTTATTTAATCCTCAAAGCAACCCTATGATTGATGTATTGTTATTACCATTCTCGTTTTACAGATGAAGAAATTGGGGGACTAAGAGATTAAATAACTTATCCAAGGTCATATTACTAATAAATGACAGAACTTGGATTTGACCCCATGTAGTCTGGCTCCAAATTCTGTGCTTTTAAGCATTATTTAATTCTATCAAATAAGAATGGAAGGTTTATAGCAGTTGATAAATTTCTCATTCAAGACATTACAGTGGCTAAAAGTTTGTACTATGCAAAACATGATTCTGATACCACAAACAGCAGTATACCCACAACTTTATGCTCATATTTATGTTGTGAAGAAGATAACATTTTCATAAAATTTTATAATGGTGAACAGCTTTACATTTGGGAAAAAAAAGAAATCTAAATTAGAATAGTAAAATTTTTCCCAGCAAGAAAATCATTTAGAATGTCAGAGGCAAAAAGGTAAAACAAAACGATCACCTTTTAAAAAGCAATGCCATCAAAACAGACAAATAATCTTAGAAAGAGTAACAAATCTTAAGTCCCTTCGAGTCTGGAACACTAAGTACTGTGCTGTGTGCACAGCAGAGGGTCAGTAAATATTTGTGATAAATGGAGATTTCTGCCAGCAGATCTTCCTGTCTTAGGAGACACTTACATTCTCATCCCTAGAGGTAAATGCTCAGCTAAATTGTTTTCCTTACAGTATGCCCAAGCAGAAAAGCACACCTTTGGGTACCTACAGCCCATCATAGAATTTTTCTTGACAAAATGACTGCAACCTAAACTGACTGAAGGCAAAATTGTTTCATCCTTGGCCTCCCCTTCCTACTTCTTCTTTTCCAAATCCTCTATCAAAACTCATCTTAGGAAGTAAGTGGATAAACCCATTCATGCTGAGATGTAAATAACTCAGAGAACTCTGTGTATCATACTACCCCAGGTGTATTCAAATCACAATAGCAAATGTAGGCATTAGCAAGTAGGGCTAGAGAGGTATCAGAGAGTAAATGTTTTCAGCTCCCTCCAAATTATTTCATCTCTGCACTCTTTTAATAAGACAAACTTTGCTCCTCTGGGTTTTACTTATGAATGTTGTAAAAAGGGAGTATAATGGAGACCTCAGCTGATACAGAATACGACAAATCCACTCCTAACGGGAGATAGACAAAAAGGCCACATCGTTCTCAGCACTCCATTCCTAATGAAACTAAATGATGGTTGACAATGAAATTCAAGCTTCTGATTCTTATTAGGGCTGACTATTGAAACTTGATTAGGCCTACAATTACACACTGCTTGAATCAAGAATGTCAAATAATGGGGCAGGACCTCTATAGCTGAGGAATCAACTTACAACCTACGTTGGTCCATGAACAACCTGCTCAGACAGCACTCACTCATAAATTGTCCTGAGTTTAACCTCATAAGAATTGTTGGGAGGATATTTTTGTCAAGTATCCAAAACTAAATTCTTTATTTCTGAAACTCTAGCTGATCCTGGGTACTCAGGAGAGGGAATGGGAGAGAGAAAGGGAGAGGGAGATAGAGAGGGAGAGGGAGACAGAGAGGGAATACGCATGGTCAAATGGCCTGGAATTTTGTGGCTAACAAATAAAACCAAACAAAATTAACAGACTTTATCAATATTTGTTATGTATAAGTACATAAAATTAAGCAGTTTAATTAAAATTGTTAAATTTCAATTTTTTGTTATTGTTACACAGAAACAACCTGAACAAGGTATGCTTTTTATCCTTTGTTTTAAAAGGAAATTTAAAAAATTGATGTATTATATGCATGGTATAGGAATTACTTACATATATTGATAAAAAATATATTATTCTGTACTTCATAGAAGTTGAATAGAACCAGATCTGGGAATATGTGATACAGGATGTGCTTACAATGTGATATTAAATGTGTATAAGAAAATGTGTACTTTTACCACAGAAGAATTTCCCCAATTCTTAGTTTTAGGAATTTCACAGTGGTTATCAGTGACATATATTATATAGCTACCTGCTATAAACCAGTAGCAGGTCTGATTAAAAAGCTCATAATGTATGCCAGACAGTATGTAAAACTGGCAAATGTACACATTCAAGAGATGTAAATCACTCACATTGAAAACCAGCACATCTCAGCAAAGGATCATAATCTTTATTTTTTTTAATCTGCCCTATGAATTCTATGACTCATGTTTACCTGCCTTCTTTGTTCCATAGCAGCCCAGTTGGCTTTGACTTTCCTCCTTCCTGGCTGACTCAATGAACTTGAGATTGCTAGTAGTAGCTCTACTCAACTCAATATTGGTTCTGACTTGGCTTGTCCTCCAGCTTAATCGTATAATGTAGACCAATCTACCATTGCAGTTTTCCACATCCTGATTCTCTTTTTAGTATAATTGACTTACAAAAGCTGTAGAAGTATATTAAAAAAAAATAGTTCTGTCCTAGAGATTAGGAACTCTGTTTTGGTTCTGCCAAAAACTAGTGACGTGACCTTGGTAAATTATTTGACTTTTCTACTTCTTGTATTATTTGTTTTGAAATGTGATGGCTGGACTATATGATTATTAAGAACTCTTATAGAAATTTTGGTGTCAAATTGATACAACTTCAGTTAATACAATCATTTTATTAGTTCTGAAGGTAATAAGCTATTGGAAAGTGGATAAAGACTAAGAATATCAGAAGATGTAGTGCCAACGGCAGTTAATATTTTAAGAAGATTTAAGAACTAGATGGTTTAGACACTAAATAAAAGCCAACAAATATATTTTTAAATGCATGAGTTTCTCTGTATTTCTCTGTAGGATTATTTTATTGTACAGTTTGCAACCTTTCCAGTTTCCAGGTTCTGCTAGATCAGCTTGAATCAGTGAGATGTTAACATCATGCTATCTGCATTATTTCAGCTTTTAATTTTCAAAACATCTACAAGTAAAATGATTGTTTTTGACATTATTTGACTTTCTTGATTCAAGTAGGGTGTAATTATACCCCTGATCAAGTTACTATAGACAGCTTGAATCCAAAGAGAGTTACCACATATGGAAGTGTTATGGTTAATCACAAACAGACCAACTGGATTTTTCTTACCACACATTGTATGCTTAAGGTGACATTTACTTTTTACAATATGTATAGTAAAAAAGACTGCACATAAAATATGTATATATATATATACATGCATATATATGCATGTATATATATATATAAATATATATGGTGTTCCAATTAAATTTGAAATTAAGAAGTCAGTGTAAATTGAAAAACATTACTCCTAGATTTGCAGTGTAGTTTTATAAAGACTTTTAAATTGAAATATTTTATTATAATAATAGTATATATATATTTGTTTGCTACTTAACCTCAAGTTGATTATTCTGACCTGAGCCACAAGGACCTAAAATATCCAATCAACTCAGTTTAAAAATAACCTCAGAAAACAACAACAAAAAATTCAACCTATTGGCTTATGTAGATACAACTTGTATAATAAACCTTTTAATTCTTTGATAGTGGAGGTTGTATAATTAATACAGAGCATTTATCTCACAAAGTCCAGTTTAAAGAACAGAGAAGATATAAATTCTCATACATGTTATTTACTTATATTTCTATTTATTATAGACTGCCTTCTGGGATTGTTTTCACCCTGTATTTAATACTACAATGGAGGTAAATTTCTAAAAACAAAATGAAATTAATATTAAAACAAGATTTGTAGAGATCAAATAGAATTATCATTATGCTGCAATTTTTTTTTAAAGATTTTTATTGGGGAATTGGGTGGATGGGAGCAGTGCTGGGGAATTGGGGGAAGGGAAACGGACAAGTTGCTGTCCTTTTGTTCTTCAGTCTAGTTGTGGAGGACGTTGCTTCACTG
>NW_017732160.1:670846-674108 GCF_001890085.2 Hipposideros armiger
CCAAATCTACTTTCTAAAGAATTAGTTAATAAATGAAAAACAAAAGATAAAATAATAGTAAGTGTGTATTGGTGTCAGTAACACAGTAGAAAATCCCATTATATTTCTGGCTGGAATTTTATGATTGCTAAGCAATATTTTTTTCTTTTTTTTAATTTAAAGACACTTTTTAAATGATAAATTTGCATACATAGTTCTTAGGATTCAATCTTTTATCACCTACATCCCTGTTGTAGGTTGAATGGTGTCCCCCACAAAAGCCCTAACCCTGAATATCTGTGAACATGACTCTATTTGGAAATAGGGTCTTTGTAGATGTAATCAATTTGAAATCTGATCATTAGGGTAAGCCCTAATAAAATATGATGGGTGTCTTTATAAGAAGAGAAAAATGTCACGTGAAGATAGAGATAAATAAGGAGAGGGCCTTGTGACAACAGAAGAGGTTGGAGTGATGTAGCTACAAGACAAGGAACACCAAGGATTGGCAGCCAAACCCAGAAGCTAAGAAGAAGCAAAGAAGAAATTTACTCTGAGTCTCAGAGGTATGGTGGCCCTGCTGGCACCTTGTTCTCAGACTTCCATCCTCCAGACTGTGAGAATACATTTCGGTTGTTTTCATCCACCCAGTTTGTGAGACTTTGTTACAGCTGCCCTAGGAAACTAATAGTCCCTAACCAACATTCCTCATATTATGTTGGTTGTAAAAAAAAACGTGAACAGTGTTAAACAAAACTTGATATAACAGTGTCTTATCAGCCACTCTGTACTCATGGCGACGGCTTTCAATTCCAGTGTATGACTGAAGGTGGCCTGATGTTTAAACGTTGTGAGACATCACATTTTAAAGGTATAAAGCCATCATTAGCTTGGAGTATGACGTCTTATTTTAGTTTATGGAATTTTTTTTTCTTTCTAAAAAGCTCATTAAGAATTCACATCAAGAAAATTCATTTTGCAAATTTAGAAATGGTTCATCTTTGGTGGAAGAAAGCACTTGGTTAGGTATCTGCTTTTCTCGCTTCAGACTCTTGACTACTTCTCATTTAAAATGAGAAACCTCCTTGATCTTGCAAGCATATTTGTTTTATTTCAATGAAGCTTTGAAAGGAATTGTTTTCAACTCGAGTTAAATGCTTTTTTTTTTTATCTTGAAAAGTGAAGGTGGCATATCAAGAGTAAAAATAGAATTTTTGTGATTTTAGCTGTGCCTTGATTTGGTTAAGCGGTGATCAAAGTCAATGAGGCAAAATGCAGAAGCTTTCTAGGTAGTTGGGCAGTGTCTTATAGGGGCATCAAAAGTACCAGCTATTAATTACTTTTAAAATAAATTTCAGTCTCAGCTTTTCATTTACATGATGGAAAAGCCACATCAGCAACTGTTTCCAAGCAGCATTACTGTCGCCATCCCTGTTTGGCATGTGTTACAGATATAAAAAAAAAATGAAAAAAATTATTTCCTGTCTCTAGAAGAGGTTTACAATCAATAGGAGAAGATAGAATGTATGGTAGATCCATTAAAAAATTAGAAAATAATATAGTAAAACTTCGGTTGATCATCAAATTGTGTGTGAAATGACAGCTTTCTACAATCACAATTTCAACGTCAATTAAATACTGAAGTTAGCTAAATTTTACATAAATATAATAAAGCCTAGACTTTTACATATGTAAAACCAGCTTCAGCTTGGGACATGATTTTTGCACCACAGATTTATTTATTTATTTATATTTTTTTAAAGAAGAGGTCTGAATTGTGGCGTTGGGGCAGGCATGGTGTATGGATATTCTTCCTTGGTACTGAAGAAAGGGATAGGTGTTCGATTGGAAGAGATACACCAATAGGCACCATTCTAGGGTGGCAGTGGGTGTTGGGACTAAAAAACAAGCAAAACCATAAAATCAGAGTTGTATGGTAGAGGGTTAATACTATAAAACAGCAAATACTGTAAAGACATAGGTAGTATCTGAAACCAGATGACGCTGGAAACTGAAAAGATGTAGACTCAGGCATGAGTAAAATAAAGGCAAAGAAGGTTATGTCTCCAACCAAATAGGCACCCTGAGGAAGGTGAAATTTAGTTTTCCAGAATGTATCAGTCGGTACTCTACCAAATGTCTGCCCCACCCACACCCTGCAAAAAAGAAAGAAAAAAAACCCATGTCTTATCAGCACAGTTTTGGTCTGCTATTCTTGTCAATGATTTGTCTTTAATGCCAACTTTTAGATGTACCAGATAGCATAGTAGATGTTATGAAATATACAGAAAAATGCTAGAAATTGAGACTACCAAAATTGTGAACTAAATGGGCATTAAACACTTATCACTTCAAATAGTTTCAAATACATTATCTTCAATAAAAAATAATATTTCATATCTGTCTTTTTAGGAATGTGCTGTTCTGTTCTCTTTATAGAAATGCAGCACTTTACCCATGTGTTAGTTTTTATATTATTTTTATTGTAACCATCTCAAAGGTAATTGTATGTTTGGAAAGCAGAATGGACACAAGAATGTTTAAGAGCTAAATCTGCTAAGATTTATTGTACATTTGATTGACTGGGGAAATGACTTTCAGTTGACATCTGAGCCAACAAGTTAGCTGAAATAAAATTTTGCTTAATACCTTTGCATCAATAATCTAGGCACAGCCTCATTGATTGAGAAAGTCTGATCAATAGAGTATTACTGGCTGCCTAACTGTAACTTTGCTAGACTTTTTTGCTAATTCTGCTGATGACCTTCTTACCATTGCTTCTCAGGTTCACCTTTTTTCCACTTTGAAATTCAATTTGCTCCTTTTGCTGTTATTTAAAGAATTTACACATCCAATTGATTTTATCCACCTGCTATAGTTAGTATATAGGATGCAAAAGATTGCACCTGATTGTGGTGAAGCTTTGGAACTGCCAAAGTACTCAAATATTTAGCAAGCATTTTCATCTCAAATATACTTAGGAAAAAATAACCCAGAACAATCAATCATGGTACCAAAATAATAAAAAGAAATGGAATATTCTATTTTAACAATGATTTTCATAGCAATGAATCTACAAGTATTAAGAGGGTATTGTTGAACTGCAAACAAAAAATACAAAGAAGAAAATGTGGCTAGTTTTCAGGAAAGCAGGATAATAAAGAAAAGGAGGCAAAAAAATACCCTAATAGAGAAGAAGTCTCATGGGATGTGTTACAGCTCAATGAAATTTACAAATAATTGTCAAGAATTGTGACGATCTGAGATTTTAATCTATATATAA
>NW_017732160.1:676349-678760 GCF_001890085.2 Hipposideros armiger
TTTTAATAATTACTTTTCATAATACATCCCATTTAATCAAAGATGTCTAAATTATCATAACTTCAGCATGTGATTAATGTAAAAATTGTTAATAAAGTATTTTGTATTTTTTGTACTATGTCTTCAAATCCCAACCTGTATTTTATAGTCACAGCACACCTCAATTTGGTGAAAGTACTGAATCCTAACCACTAGACCACCAGGGAACATCAAACACATCTCAGTTTGGACCAGCCACATTTCAAGTGCGCAGTAGTACATGTGGCTGGTGACTACCATATTGGCAACACGGATAGAATTACACCATAAAGATGTTAGTCATAGACAGTGAAGCAACAGTATGGAAAGAAATTACATTCCTCACAAAAATATACCACATCATACTACTTACCTGGACTTTTGGATGAGAGAAAAGTAAACTTTTATTTTAGTTAAGCCAAAATTATTCCACATTTTCTGTCACATGCAGCTGAATGTTGTCCTTCCTACTTGATCATGAATGTATGAGGCCTGACAATTAAGTGAATGAACTCATCCTACAAAAAAATGCTACATACCTCATTGCTGAATATCACTAGGCTCACCTTCGAAACACTCCCCTTGGGAAGCTCTGCACCGATGCCAGTGCCGATTGCACACTTCAAAGCAATTTTGGAACTCTTTTTCTGGAATGGCCATCAGAGCTGTTGTCATATTACCCTTGATGTCCTGAATGTCATCCAAATGTCTTCCTTTCAATATTTCTTTTATCTTCAAGTAAAGAAAGAAGTCATTGGGGGCCAGATCAGGTGAGTAGGGAGGGTATTCCAATACAGTTATTTGTTTGCTGGCTAAAAACTCCCTCACAGACAGTGCCATGTGAACTGGTGCATTGTCGTGATGCAAGAGCCATGAATTGTTGGTGAAAAGCTCAGGTCATCTAACTTTTTCACACAACCTTTTCAGCACTTCCAAATATAATAGTAAACTTGGTTAACTGTTTGTCCAGTTGGTACAAATTCACAATGAATAATCCCTCTGATATCAAAAAAGGTTAGCAACATCATTGTAACTAATTTGCAAACTTAATTGTCAGACCTTGTACTTCCTTTCTCTGCTATACATTTTACTGCTACTATTCATTTGATCCAATAGGATGAAGAAAGGCAACCTAGTCCAGGGATGACAATACCGTATAATATTGGGTTGTTGGAAAAGTCATGACATATTTTTTCTATGTCTGTTATTGCAAAAATGCATCACGACTTTTCCGACAACCCAATAGTTAATAGCACTGATTCCAGGACGAGGCTGCCATTAGTTTCATTCTAGCCCTACAACTAAGTTGCTGGTGACCTTGAACAAGATACTTGACCTCTGTGCCTCAGTTTCTTCATATGTAAAATGTGAATGATCATAGCACTTATAGGGTTACTATGAGGGTTAGAAAAAGTGTATACCCCCCCCACACACACACACACACACATCAGGTACTTTACGTGTTAGATAAATATTAGATAAGTCCTCATATACAAATCCTCTTTATGAAACTTAAATATTCAAAACCTTTTTATCTTAAAGAATAGTAATACATAATGATAACAAACTCTTCAACTGCTTGTCAGTTACTTCTTCATGGACAAATTAAGAGTTGTCCTTATCTACATCCTCACTTACGTACCACAGATGTTTCAATCCACTGCAATCTGGCTTCCATTTCCACCAATCCTCTGAACTACTCTCATCTCTGACACATGAGACAATTAACCATTCTTCATTTTGAAATACTTTCTTTCATATTTCATGTTTATCACAGTTTACTGGTTTTTTTTCTTTTCTCTCATTGGCCACCTTTGAGGTAACTTCTATGTGCTCCTCTCTCAGTCTCATATACCTCAATTTCCATCTTGAACTTTTTGTTCTCTATGTGCTGTCTGTATTACCTCATCATTCCCATGGTATTCACAGTATCTGAAGCTCATATAACATTCCCGTGCTGTACTCCTATATTAATTTTCCACTTAGATGTTCCACAGGGACCACATTATCTTAACTTGCAACTACTGAAATTCCTATCTCAGTGAATGGCATGAACATCTGTCCAACTGCCCAAACCAAGAATGTGGGCATTATCCTTCATTTCTTTCTCTCCCTCAGTCCCACCAAACCAATAAATTATTATGCTGTTCTCCTTCTACTCCTGAAATAAATCTTCACACTCACTTTTCTACATCCCCACTGCCATAATCTATTCAAGTCACCATTATTTTATGTGCGAAATTGTCTCCTATGTTGTTCCCAATCTCCAGTTCTAATTTTCTTTAATCCATTCTCCACACTAGATTTCACAAGCATGATTATTTACTTCACTGTTTAACAAACTTATTTCCTCACTCTATTCAGGAAGAAGTCCAAATTCCTTAAAATATTTT
>NW_017732160.1:680830-688007 GCF_001890085.2 Hipposideros armiger
AAAGCATTCAAACAAAAGGAAGAAAATAAAAATAACCCATTATCCCAACACTCAGAGATAATCACTTTAATTATATTGTGGGTGTTTTCTTCCAGACTTTTCTTGTGCATAAACACACCCACACATTTTTTAAAACAAATATGGGTTTTTTAGCTACATCACGTTTGATAAACTTCCTGCATTATTCAGCAATATTTGGTGTAGCACTAATGTGGAATATAAGTAAATTTAGCAGGCAAACCATGGTAAACAGACTAAGAACTAACTGACTTTATCTGGCCTTGGGGCGGGGGGCACAACAGCATGATACATATCATATTTGCTTTCTTCTGACTTAGAGAAATCCTTGACTCTAATAAATCTGACAAACTTACTCAAGCTCAAGCTCCCTAGGCAAAGCTGAGAGAATATTTTGGATAATTATCGGGAAAGTTTATGGTTTTTGAAAGCTAAATGTTTAATTGAAGAAAGGAATAAAGCCTGAGGCCCTATGTTGTCTCAATTAGTTAATTATACTGATCAAGTACACCAAATTCCTTCAATAAGCCACCTAACCCTAGCTCTACATAGACTCTAACTATAAATCATCAAAGAATCATAGAAAAAGTGGGGACATCAATTTTGACATATGCAGAAAACTGGCCCTTTCATTCCTCCTTTCATTCCTCCTTTCATTCACATGATTGGCATGGTGAAGATACAGACCGACTAGGTCCTGTAAAAAAATAAATAAACCTCCCATATTAAGGCAACGATTCACATCATGTTTCAAAGGATTTTAAAATAGTCAGTGTGTGAAGGGCATTTGGAGATTTAAGCTTTCCTTGCTACATGGTTCACTGCTAATATATCTAGGATATATCTATATTGGCACAAACATAACCCGTGAAATAATGTTTCAAAGATGACATTTTTAATGTGGGAGAGAAAAGTGTGACCTAATGTTAATTACAGATGTCAATTATATTTGTGTTGTTTAGGGAACATTATGTCATTGGCAGTGTATTAAAAGATAGGCAGCCATAATTTGAAATTATTTTGGCAAGTTCTTCTCTGTAATGGAAAGGAACAGTGGCTGCCATCTACTAATTTCTCAGGGATATCAGAAAGCATAGTGGCCCTGAGAATAAATTATATCATGAGAAAAATGAGACTCTATGAAAAAATATATGAATAAGTTGTGATGACTTAAGCTAAAAGAAAAGAAAGCACCAAATGATTTTATTGTTATCTTCAAGCTTATGGAGGACGATCATAAAGAAGATGGTGACCAGCTGCTCTGCGGGGCGACAGCAGGAAATGGCTTAACTTGCAAGACAAATTTAAGTTGACATAATGTAAGAACTTCTTGACAGCATTGAATTTTAATCACTTAAAATAGGCTCCTAAGGACAGCTGAGGGAAATGTCTGCCTTGAAAATCTTTAACGTTATGATTATGATAAGTATTACAATTGGCTGCTGGGGTTTGAGCAAGGTCCCGTCTAGAAGGAGAGAGCAGATTTTAGGTAAGATTACTAAATGTGTCCCAAACTCCTCCTGCCCTACCTTCCTGCATTGTCTCACAGACCCACTCCAAAATGATTCCCACCAAATGACCAATTCATTTCTTAATTTGCTTCACAGTGTTGAGTGCTTTCTCTTTGCTCCAATATGTGGAGCGACTGCATTGGTTTATTTGCTCAAAATGTATAACTATGATATTTTTCAAAGGACCTTGTATATATAGGGGTCTTTTTTGTTAATGAGTATGTCTTAGTCTGTGCTTTCAAATACTGGATATTATGTACATAACACAGGTGTGACAATTATATAAAGTACAATGGCTGAGAAGATGTTAAAAATACAGAATATCTTTCTTCTGACACTGTAGGGTAACAGGTAATGTTCAGATCATGTAGGATTTCAAGCAATATCCAGAAAAAAAGAGAAAGAAGAGAGAAAGAGAGAGAGAGAGAGAGAGAGAGAGAGAGAGAGAGAGAGAGAGAGAGAATCATTCTGATAAATTTACATTTCTTATCATTTAAAAGTTCATATTTGTTCCTAGGTTTGTTTTTTTTTTCTTTTTTAAGAAAACCCCCTCATAACATAGACAGATTTAAGAGAAACTCTACATAATATAAAAACTATTCTAATCATGATGTCTAATTACTAACATGAGAAACATCACCAGAAACTGCTGAAAGGGCCAATGAATTCAGTGGGAGATGTATGTATCTTACATGTATGTGAGCACCTAGGCATTGGACTCCTAAATATAATAAAAGAGAATAATTAAGAGACTAGTAGCTATTGACAGCCTGAAAAGATGAAGTATTTGAAGGAATGAGTTCCAGCATTAAGAAATGACACATACTGGGTGATGGTTTTTTTTAATTAAAGTGCAAGTTCTTAAGAAGGGTAAAGGAAATTACACAAATTCAATTAATTCAATTTGAAAGGGAATTTATACCACTCAGTATTTCAAGATTCCATCTGGAAGCAGTGAGGCTCTCTGATTCACCGTTTCTTTATATCTTGAAGCCGATGCTTTCAGGCCTATTCAACCTCATCAAACTGGGTCTCCCACTGAGAGGCATCATTAAGATGGCAGCTCCCCCAATCTTCCACCTGAGAAATGGCCACTGAATTCAAAGATTTTCATTCCCCACTGCACTCCCTCATATCCCACCGATTTCAAAGGGAGCGGTATATATCGAAGACAGATGCAGGGAGGCAGAGAGGGATGTTTGGGTCCTTATATTCTTAAAAGCAAACAGAATTGTACAAGGAGAATCAATATTTTTCTATATAATTTAATCAGGTGAATTGTACAGAGCACAGGTGTTATACTTATCAAGAAATAATGCTTTAATTATTCATTTTATTCTTTTCATTTTCTTATAACTTTATATAGATACACATGTATGTTTTTTTAAAAAATTATATTGTCTATACTATAGTACTCCCACATAGGATTTTTTCCCCACATGTTAATGTTTGGGTTCCATAGCCAATATCCCATAGGTTATACTTCAGCATGGCACAATTAAATTCCAAAAGGAAAATATTGCACATACAACATATCCATTCTTACATAATATTGCTTCACCTTATGCAACAAGTGTAATTCTGAAAATTTTGGTAACGATTGAATTTTGTAACTCAAAATCTGTCCTAAATGACCTCAGTGACCTGTACAATACTTTATAGTCTATGTATATTCTTATATTTTCTTAAAGTGATATAAACTTAAGCTGTTTTTATGCACATATTTATATAATCAGACTTTGATTTGATACGTAGGTATCTACCTGAACTTATTTATATCTTTCTTAATGTTGTTATCCCATATTTGGGTCACATGGCTGAAGATATGCATCTGCCAATGTGTTCTAATGGGGGTTTTTATTTTTATTTGCTTTTGTATTTCTCTCAATGGGCAGTACATACAATACACTTGATATTTGTTCTTAAAATCCAGATACTGCAAATAACATATTGTTAAAACTAAGCTCTATTTAGCTGAGGATTAAAATTGTAAGACTAAACTCTCTCATCAGTATTACAAATTAAAGAAGAAAAAACATATTTTTTTTTTTAAAACATTTTTAATAGTTCTATATTGAATATCTAAAAACTTTTGCCTTTTATCTAGTTTCAGTATCTTTCCATATCAAATGTTTAGACATTATAGGGATGGCTTTTCAATAAGATGTATCGATTTTTTTTGCATTTGGCTACACAAGTAATGACAAATGTATTCTAATGAACTATTCAAACAATCCAGAAGACCTCTGAGTCTTTGCACTTGCTGCTTCCCCTATTTGCAACACTCTTTTATGTCATTCAAGTCTGTTTGAATGTCACCCTCCTCTCTGATGCCTTCACTGGCCACTACCTAATATTATATTATGCACTTATTTATTTGTTGTCTGTCCACAATGAAAATGTAAACTCTGAAAAAGTGGGGTGCGGGATGGATGGGCTAGGGGTGGTTTCAGTTTTATTCAATGCTATATCGCCAATTCCAAGAACAGTGTCTACCACATATCAGACGCATATTGGTTTTAGTTTGGTGGATGAATTATTGGCAGACAAATAAGATAAATGCATTTCAAAAAAGTTTTAGAAAGTATTACTGAAATAGAAGTACATGGACTTCATGTATTTAAAATTTAGCCGCCAATCTCAGGTAACTTTTTCAATGTTACATCATAAGTTTTAAGCGCGTAAAAGCACAGGTTATGTACAGCAATATTCAGGTAGACCTTATACCACCTACGTGCTGTCACATGGTTCCAAATTCAGCACAATCGCCACAAAGTCACTTGAGATTTGTATCTCCAAACCAACTGATGCCAGGTCTGAAACCTCAAATGCAAAACATATATTTCCGGACAAAGTTAAATTACCGTATATGTGATGCTAATTTACGTAATCATCTGTAATTTTTTTTAAGTTTATAGTTATCAGTGAGTTCTTTCCACAATTAAAATAGTTGCATGTATTTCATCAAAGGATCTCTGTGAATAATTATAAATTTAAGATTTGACATAGGATGAGAAAATTTCAGATGAGTGACAAAAATTATTTTTAGGTGAAAATACACTACAGCTGACTAAATCTCTGTAATATTTCATCGAAACAAACCTTATCATAAAAATCTTTCTAACCACTAGAATTGTTCAAATATGAAACAGCTTTTCCAGAGTAAAAGTCAGTTTCCCTTTTCTAAATTACATAATCACAATCTGAATCATTTTCATTTGAGACACTGTAGAAGCAATTGTTGAATCTAACTGTTGGATTAGGTCAAAGGATGACTATTTTATCAAAAAATTATGTCTTGTGGTAAACTAATTTCTAATTTTTTAAGATATTAATATTATAACAAATGTAAAATTTCTGTTATTAAACAATTTTAAGAAACTTATTTTTGAAAATCCAATCAAATAGTTGTTTTTGGTTGTTTTTGTTTTGTTTTGTTTTGTTTTTTACTATGTAATGCTGCAGAGCCACTAATACAATAATATGCATTGGATAGCTCTTAGACGAGAATATACTGTGGATAAGGGGTTTCTCAGATATATTGACCATGGAATGCAGTTTTTAGAGAGCATCTAATGAGAATAGTGCTCCAAGGAACATCTTTTGGCTAATACAGTAGTTGATGAACTCTAAGTTACTTCCTAAAATTCTGTTATGAGGTGATTTTTAAAGTCTGTTTCTTAGAGCCCAGAGAGTAAAGTGGTTGGTTGTAAACTGCTCTATCTCTGAACCATTCATTCCATTTCAAGCCAAGCCATTTAAAATTTTATCTCTTTTAAGTATTGGAGATCTGCCTAAGGTTTTATTAGGAAAAAAAATGGCTTGACAGCTTAGAATAAACACCCAGTATCTGTAAATATTGTTTTTTTAAATCATTCAACAAAATAGTATTTACTTGTCATGGTAGTGTCAGTTTACTTTTATGCTATTTTAACTGCAAACAACATATATTTGAGCTATTGCACTGAATAACTTATGTTAAAATATCTGTTTTATAATCTAAATCCAGAATATATCTATGTCTCTTCTATTAAACTAATTATGATTATTTGACCTATTGTAAGATGACAAGAATATCTTAATTTTAATTATATAAGCATGTTGGTCAGTAAAAGTTTTATATATATATATATNAGGAAATAGAATTAGAACCCAAACAATGCTACATCTGAAATCCCCCCCACCTCTGGACTTTTTAGTTATGTGAGCTAATAAACTCCTGTTATTGTTAGCCCATCTGAGTAGAGTTATCTGCAAAAGAAGTACTGACTGAAAAAGAATTTTGCTTGCTGGTTTCACTACCTGAATGAAGTATGTTTCTCCCATATCTTCACCTAGTTAATGGCTATTCATTCCACTCTGATCTCAATGTAGATGCCATTGCCTGCATAAATCTTTCCAAGACTGGTGTAGGTGCCCCTTCTATGTTCCTTCACAGCCTCCTGGCTGACCTTGATCTCAATGATTCGTAATTGCTTGCTTGTTCCTGTCTCTAATACAATTAAAAGCTCTGGGAAGGTAGACACCATGCCTTTAATGATCATAATTGTTTTTCTGATATTTAATATACTTCTTAGCACATAGTAGATGCTTCATAAATATCTATTGAATTAATTATAGCTAACATTCATGGGGTACTTTTTATACATCAGTCATTTTGCTAAAATCTTCACATGTTTTATCTTATTTAATGATTACATGTACATGTAAAGTTATTAACTATTCTGTAGATGAAGAAATTGAGGATTGGAGAGGTTAAACAACTTTATGTTTATACATCTAGTCAATGTTAGAGCTAGAATATGAAGCCAGGTCATCTGTGTCTATGGTGTACGCTCTTAGCCATTACGTTATACTGTCTTCATAATGAAGAAAGAATAAATCAGTCATATTTAGAGCTCTGATCATCTTACTCTCTTCAATGTTTTTTCTGCATGCCTCTGTTCAAAACATTTTTTAATCCTTTTCCCAAAGCTCCCTTTGTCAGATCAAAAACATAGAGAAAAGTTTTAGCTTAATCAGGAATAAAGAAAAAAGAGACCAAAATCGTGATTAGATTCTTCACTTTCAGTGAAACATTCCACCTAGTACATCACGAGGTTGTGTGTAACCTTAGTGTTTGCAATGCTCTGTTTTTAATGTAGTTCCTTCATATTTCTTTACCCAAACAAAATTTAGGACCTACTCCAAGTAAGTTGTTTTGAGAAGGAAACTTTTCACAACTGTGAAATTTCAGAACATTGAACTCATGCTTCCAGCCACAAAGCCGGGAATACAGGATGGACAGCATTATGGCTGCATAACATTCCTGACATAACTCAATGTTTATTTGTAGAAACTAATGCCCCAGAATATTGTCATGGGACTAGAAAGCTCCCTTTTTCTCTTTCCCCTTAGTTGGCAATTCTTAATGTCCATTATCCAACTATGATAACATAAAGTAGGATGTATTTTTCTTGTGTAAAAAAAAATGGCTCACAACTTAATGCAATTTCTCTAGTTAACATATTCATACTTGTTTTAGGGTAATATATTTGAGTATTCGCAGCATGATAGGCTTTGAAAAAACAATACTTGAAACAAGATCCCTGTTTATTTAATATGTATAGTCTCTAACTCAAATACCTATAATATTTAGAGCACCGTTT
>NW_017732160.1:693977-736128 GCF_001890085.2 Hipposideros armiger
ATAAATCTCACTGCAAAGTTTCTCTGCATAGGTTACAAATGAAATATGCAAACTTATTAAAACCTGTAAAATGAATATTACTTCAAATGCAAGTTACTTTTAATGTCAAACTGCTAATTAGAATTGAAAAACCAAACAGTAATGCTCTAATGAGTGGGAAAATGAAAAATAAAGCAACAGTATTAGACAGCACACACTCTAATGTGTTTCTGTGTCACAAGACCTTACCACAACCCTGAGAAAACCTAATTCATTTGATAAAAGACAGAATTTTCAAAATGATTGTAGATGACAAATACACATTTTGAGGTACCTAGGGATAAATACAGAAAGTGCAATTGTATCATCATTACTTTGTAAATATATATATATATATATGAAATAATAATTACAATGATAATGATAATGAGCAAATTAAATGCAGATATTATATAAGCAGAATGTAAAGGTTTCTAAGAACCAAAAATCTACATAAAAACAATATAAAATGGATGAGTAAAAATCCATTATAAATAAGCTTCATTTTCCCTAATATATGCCCCCTGGTTTGTACTGTGGTATTTATACTTGGTGGTCAGGCCACATCACAGCTCTAGCAATGTAACATGACACTTATCAACTATACAAATTTCAACATACTTGGTACTCAAGGTACGTAATCATCAACATACCCAAATCATCAACGCCATTTCACACTATCAAATAAGCAGTAAGTGGCTTGGCAATGTGAGGGTTTTCCTTTGCTTTTGCTTTAAAAGAGTGGTCAACAGAATGATATTAGCACAAGTTACAGTCTCCAAGTCAGTATGAAAGATTATAAATTAGATTGACAGTATTTTTAAAATATAGTTTCGTTTTCAACCCAGCCAAACAGGAAGTTAATTGAAAGGATTATTTATATACAATATTCATGTATTTATGGTTAAGCTTCTGTCAGCATTTCTATCCCAATAGCCTTGTTTTAAAAAAATAATTATGCTTCCAAAAGTAATGACACATTTAAACTTGAGATAATCAAAGTGTTTTAAAAAACTTATAGATTTTCATCAATTCATGGACATTTAGGCAAAGATAATTCAATTAAAGATTCATTTAAAAGTGGAACAATACAAAGATTTGCTCATCTTACTGATATTTGAGAAAAGTATCCAATCAGATTAGATACACATTGCAAACTGCATGTTAATTTGCTCTGACTTGCTGCAGAACTTCTTATGCCGTAATACATCAGTGCTATGCACAGAACTATGGAGAGACAAATGGAGGAAGAGAAACATGTGTCATAGACTAAACCGTGTGAAACATCCACTGTCTCAATCTCCCTGGCTCCACTTTAGTAGTTCTGTCTTCACTTGAGATTGAGTCTGGTTCAGTTTTGATTTAGGGTTGGTGTAAGGGGTTAGGAGGAAGCTGAAAAGGTAAAAGGAATAAAAAGAAGATGGGCTGCTTCTCTTCCTCTGACAATAGCATCAGCAAGGCTAACTAAGCCTTGGGTTAGCTCGAAGCACTAGTAAGTAAGACACTAGTGAGAGCCAATAACTTCCGAATTTCTCTTCTAAATAATTCAAACTATTCAAAGTGGACTAGATTTAATATTTGGCCAAATAATGCCCCAACACTCTACACTCAATTCATTATTTTTTCTCCCATTTTCCTTAGATTCATCCCAGGGTCAAAAATCCCAAGTTCCATTCCCCAGCCAATACTCAAGAAAGAATGCTCCCCACTCTCGGAAATGGAAATGTGTGAAGACAAACATAGTTATGACTGCTTTAGTTCAGTCTCAGTGTCTTGGATACTGCCATTCATTTGAGTGGGGATGAAATTGATTTCCAATTCTTCCACCAACAATAGAAGCAAACATTAATGGAACCCTACTTATCATTGCTCTACATCAAAACAATTCCTTTCTTAAAGTCAAAGGTAATAGCAAAAGAACTCCAACTTGAATCAGATTGATCCTACAGATGTAACTACCAGTTTACAGTAAATCAAAAGATAGATAAGCATGTTAAATTTCATCACAGGATGCAGTCTGCCAGTTACAGAATGTAAATTCTATAAGACACAAAAATTTTAAAAAGGGAGTAAAATAAAGAGGGAAAGGAAACAGTACTAGAATAAAACAAACTTTAAATGTGTGTGTGTGTGTGTGTGTGTATAATGCAATTTGTTTTTTTATATTGATTTAACAAACAAATTATAAACGTATTTATGGGGCAATTAGAGAAAATTTAATACTAAATGTGTATTAGATAATAATTTAAAAATTTTAAGGTATGATGATGCTTTTGTCAATATTTGTTAAATCCTAATTTCCTAAGATTTAAAACTTACGCTGAAGTTTATGGATTTAAAAATATGATCTGAGGGCTGGCCAAGTGGCTCAGTTGGTTAAGAGTTGGCTTAAGAGTGCGACTCTGAGCAACAGGCTCTGAGGCCTGCAGGTTCAATTAACACATGGGCCAGTGACCCTGAGCCCCAGCTGAGCTGTCGCTGAGCTGCCAACAGGTGGCAGGATGGCTCAGCTGGTATAACAAGATTGCCTGTTCAGTGGTGGGCTATGCCCACCTGCAACTAAGACTGAGCTCGGTAGCTTGAGCTGAGCTGACGCCAGATGGCTCAGTGGATAGAGCATGCACTCTTAACAACAAGGCTGCTGGTTCGACTCCCTCATGGTACGGTGGCTATGCCCACCTACAACTAAGATCATAACACAGCACCTTGAGCTTAGAGACCACGAGCTGCCTACAGGCAGCCAGATGGCAAATGGCACCCTCCACAACGAAGATTGAAGAACAATAACTTGGCTGGTCCCCTTCCCCAATTCCCCAACACTGTTCCCCTCCCCCAATACCCAAATAAAATCTTTGAAAAAATATATATAATCTGATATTCACTTTAAAATAACTCATTGGTGTATATAGGTGAAATAAGATAGATTATTATTATTATTTTTTAATTGGGAAATTTGGGGAAGGGGAACAGACAAGTTGCTATCCTTTTGTTCTTCAGTCTAGTTGTGGAGGACGTTGCTTCACTGGCCCAAGTTGGCACCATCATTGCGCTCTTCCCAGGTGAGGCAGATCAGTCGCTGGCTTCTGGATGGCCACTCACAGCAGCTCCTGGCTGCTCACGCTGGCTGCTGGCTACACACGGTAGCCCATGGCAACCCACCTGCCATCGCCGGCGACTCACGGCAGCCCAGCTCCAGGTAGAGCTGTTGTTCAGCATCTTAGCTATAGAGGGCAGTGTCATTGGCCCTCATATGTGGGATCTGAAATGGGGCCCTCTGGCGTCCCAAGCCAGCTCCTAACCAAAGTGCCACTCGGCCAGCCCAAGATAGATTAATTATTGATATTAGATTATAAGTAATATGTGTTCTTCTGTTTGGGGTATGTTTAAAATTTTCCATAACAAAAATTTTTAGTAAATAGTGGTGATGATGGCAAGTGAGTATGTGTGTTTGTGTGTGAATGTGTATGTGTGTGTAATGTCTTTGAGTGTTCATACTATTTTGCAGTGAGTAATCAACAGCTAAGCTGAGAATTTCTCTACTGTAAGTGAACTAACCAATTTCAACAGCAGGCTTCTTTGTAATATTTTGCTTGGCCAAATTAAATCTACATTAGAGAAACAAATGTTAAAAGGCCCTGATGCTGAGTATTGGCTCACAGAGATGAAGCAAAGAGGAGGGAGGATGACCTAAGTATAATACCTAAGTACAGGTTATACAAAGTAAACTTCACATTAACAATGGGAATGATTAATAAACCTATCACAAACATCATACTGAAATATGAAACACTGAAAAGTCTTCCCCTGACATGAAAGCGAAAATAGGGTACCTGCTATCACCACTTTAACTCAGCATTGTACTGGAACTTCTAACTGGTACCATAAAGCAAAAAAAAGCAATGTAAAAATATAATGATTAAAAAGAAAAAAATAAATTGTTTATTAATTAGAGATGACACACTTGTTTATGGAGAAAATCCAAAAGAAACTATTAGTAGTAACAGCAAATGTATCAAGGTCACTGTATACAAGTCAATTGTATATATATATAAAATATAAAATATAAAATCAATTGTATTTATATATACTAGCAACAAACAATTAGAAAATGATAACATTTATAGTGACATCAGAAAACATAAAAACCCTAGGACTAAATTTAAGGAAAAGCATAGACTAATGCTACATTGAAACACTGAAAACATTACTGAGTACAATTAAAGAAGATTTTAAAATAAGAAAAGGAAATACCATGTTTATGGGTTGGAATACTGATTCAATATTGTAAAAATGTCCATTTTTCCTAGGTAAATCTATCTACTCAAAATACCTACCAATCAAAATCTCAGAATGATTTTACTTTAATTTAAAAGTCAATTACAGGATATTTTAGTCAGATTCATTAAGCAGTTTTGTGGGGGTTTTTTTTCCTTTTTTTATTATGAAACATACTAGTATTTCAAAAAAGTTGTTTTTGTGGGGCAAAACCAATGTTAAAAAGTCAATTTCAAAATTCATATAAAAATGCAAAAGGATAAGACAATCTTGAAGAAGTACAATGCTGGAGGATGTTCACAACCAAATACAAAGATATATTATAAGTAACAGTGATTAAAACTGTTTCATTGGTAAAAAGACCAATGCAATTGAATGGTAAGTCCAAATACTGACCTACATATATGGTGAGTTGATTTATAACAAAGTGGCATTGCAATGCAATGAGTCAAAGATTTTTTTTTTTTTGCAAATGATGTTGGCTCAATTACATATGCATATTTAAAAGAGTGAATCTTGACCTCCTACCTCATATCACACTCCAAAGAACAATTCCAAATATTTTATAGCTCTAATGTGAGTGTAAGAAAATAAACTTCTTAGAAGAAAAGGTGAAGACTGTTTTCATGACCTCTAGTAAACAGAGTAGAAAAGCATGAACCATCAAGAAAAAATTGATAAATTGGATGATATTACAATTAAAAAGGCAACCTAAAGGGTGTCCAATTATATCAGAGAGAAGGAAAAACAGAAAGATACAGATATCTGACAATGCATTTGTATTCAGAATATATAAGGAACTTCTACAAATCAATTTTTATAAGTAGAAACCCAGTTAAAATACAGAAACCCATGTTGATTAGGCACTGCTGAAAAGAAACTAACCAAACAAAAGGTTACTAAATATTTTAAAAGGTGACCAACCACATTCATCAACAAGGAAATGCAATAATAACTAAAATGAGTTAGCACAACACAGCCACCACGATAACCACATCGGGGGTTGATGAGATGTAGGGCAAAGTAGGATCTAACACACTGCTATTGGGGGTGCAAAGTTGTACACTCTCTTGGAAAGCAGTTTGCAATTACTTACGAATGCCAAACATAGACGTCACCTATGACCTAGCACTTCCACTCCAAGGATGTGTATACCAAAAAGTACGTCAAGAATGTTTGGAGCAGCCCTATTCATAATAGGACCAAAGGGGCAACCACCAAAAGGTACAAAACTAGAATGAAAAAAATAAATCATGGTATGTCAAGCGATGCAACACCATATAACAATGAAAATGAATGAACCTTACATATAATGTGGAGCAGAAAAAAAACAACACACAAAAAAGTACATACGTTATCCCATCTATGTAGACTTCAAAATCAGGCATAACTGATAATATGGCATTGGAAGCCAGGATGTATTTATGTTGGTGGATGGTAGTGACTGGTTGGTGCCTTTGGGCGCAGGTGATATTTTCTTGATCTGAATCTTGATTGTGCATGTATCTTAAGAAAAAAAAATCTAGTAGTACACTTACTATTTGTATGTATCTCTGCTGTGTGTATTGTACTTGAATAAAAGCTTTAATTTTTAAAAATGGGAATAATAGTTTTGCAAAGGGTCATTACATGTTACCCTGTAAGTAGCAGTCATTGCTAAATCTTCAAATATTAAACTTGAATCTTTGAGGCATGATAAAAGAACAATGTGGTTGGAGGAATCCTGGATCATGTGAAGTTACGAAGCCCCGCAGTTAGTGCCATGAAAAACTTGGACATGAACCTCCGTAATTTCACTAAATGCGTATATACAGATACTGTCATAAGTGGCTAACGACTATTACATATGACATCAGGAATTACCCTGATATTTTTTTCTAATTTAGATATGCACACATCTATTTATTTTTCAGGTGAGAAATATTAAAT
Organism: Hipposideros armiger; assembly: GCF_001890085.2. Lineage (NCBI taxonomy): Eukaryota > Metazoa > Chordata > Mammalia > Chiroptera > Hipposideridae > Hipposideros > Hipposideros armiger. Next base: position 700,200 of record NW_017732160.1, read on the forward strand.
AACATTTTTTAAATCTTTTTCTTTTTACATCATTTTCCTTTACTTACTCTACCAAATTTAAACTTGTATACTTCATTTTTTGTTTTCCTGTGGTTTTGTCAGGCCTCTAAAACATTGACTATGCCTATTGATTCAAACAGACAGAAACCTTTGGGAATAGATCCATATTATATGGCAAAAAACTTTCCAAAAGCAAGAATACATTTTTGCAGCAGGACTAATACTGGTGCAGACAACATAGCACTCATCAGTAGTTGATCTTCTCATGGTACGTAAGGTCAAGTGCTGCATTTATATAGCTGTGAATTCCCTTTACATATAGCTGCTCTGTTGGGGTTTGTATTGTCATTAAGCAGTTTTGTTTCTGATCAGAGAGCAAGCATGGGGATTTAGATCAGGGTGGAGTACTTTTCCAAACTTCCTAAACATTACTGACCGTTCCATTTCTAGTCTGGATATCCTATGATCAATTATTTTACCATTTCCAGCCTTCAAAATTTTTAAGGTTTGCATTTAAATACATCTTATATCTGTGTAAATTTTCTTTATGTAGCAATAAGCATAGAATCCTACAAATATGGGTATACATGTACACACAAGACAAAATGAAAGTACTCCACAAATGCAAGGCATAATTACAGCATTATTATTTAGAAAGTATCTATTCAACATTCTCTTTTCCCCAGAGCACTGAAGGCAAAACCTATACTTCCATTTAGCTTTTGTTAATGGCTTTTAGTAATGTGATTTTTGTTAACTACAATATATGAGATGCTATATGTTTTTTCCTAAGAGTACTGAATAAAACACAATATCCCAAGCCAAACATGAAAATCAAACTTATAACTGTGTCATTATGCTTCATGCTCCCTTTTTTTTTTTTTTTTGCTTATTGGAAAAGAAGTATTAGATATATACCCTAATTTATCTCATTTAGGTATTGTTGGTAGAATTACTATTTTTAAGAGAAAATCTTAACTCTCCCTTTAAGACTTCCTAAAAGGTGGAAAACTCCAAATTATACAGAAACAAATTAGTGTTTGTTTTTTCCAGTAAGTTGGTGGTTTGATTTCCCAGAGGGCAGATGGTGACTGCAAGAAGGAAGTGATTCGAAACTTTGTGGGAATTACCTAAGCCTTAAAGAAATTTAGAAGGTTTGGAAGTTAAATAAGGTTCAAGTTGGTTCTCACTGTGACTATCTAAACTGTTTGCTGTTCTTTGGTAAAGCGCCATCAAGTCAGGTGTGAATACACTGTGATATGGGCTTTTCTTGCATGGCAACCTTCAGCCAAACGGTGATCTCATATAAACACATACAGCCACAGCCTATTTTGTGTGACAGTTTTGTTTGTAAACCTGGGGGGTTGATCAAATGAAAATAATTCCTTAATTGTATTTGAATCATGGAATAATTCTTAATTTTCTTCAAATATATTAAGGTATTTTTTCATAGTCTAATTAGTAAAGATTTGAGATTTAAGATATACTATACACACACATACATATATTTACATATATCTAAATACCATGCACTTAAAAGAATATATTTCAATTTAATATAGGTTAAAATATTCTAAATAATAGATATTTACAGAATAAGAAGAAAGTAAACTCTAACTATAAGATACAAAGAAATGAATATGCATTTGTCATAACTGATCACTCATTATAGAAATGACTATACAACAACTAGGTTGATGTTTTCAACAAAAAAAAAGAAAAAGAAAAATCAAATGTGTGTATGAGTTTTCAAGTGAATAATTCTTATTGGTATTTCTGTTTTATAAAATGAGGCATGTTTATTATAGAAAATACAGGTAAAAGCTACAGTAAAGATAAATAATATATATTAAATGTCATGACCTGAGTGCATTCTGTCATTGCATTAATTCTCACAACAACCTTATGAAGTAGCTACTAATTATTTAACACTTTAAAGATGAGGAAACATTCTCACGAAGATTAACTTTTATCCAAGTCACTCAGCTGCTAGGTGGCAGAGCTGGGGCTCACTTTCAGGTCTCTGTGACTCAAATATCCAAACACTACTAAACAGTAGGGAAAAAAAGAAAATAATAATCACCTACAATACCACCACTCTGATATAGATACATATATGAACAGACGCACATATAAAATCTCCATAATTCAGTAGGGGTAAATGGTATTTATTATTTTTTTACTTGAAAGTACATTTTCTTATGAGTTCTTCCTATGCCCACTTCTCCAGTCTCTATTGGGAAGTGTTATTTAGAAAAATTTTATCAAACCAAGATACTCCAAATCCTGATTTAAAAGCCTATACTCTTCAGGAACACATCTGTTGGCGGAAATAAAATTGCTAATTTTCTTCTTACTTTTTCATGGAAGCAGTAATGAGCAAAAGACCAGTGATATTAAAACATAGGTTGGTTTCCTTTTGAGATCATTTTGTGGATCTGCATCCATTAATAATGTGTGAATACAGACAGTCCAGGAATAATATCTAACTATGCATAACCAGGCTTGATTTCCTTGGCCGTTAGCATGTTCTTCCTCTGCCAGACCTTGGCCACAATAGACTGAGTTTATAACCTTCACAAACTCAGTGTTGGGTTTTTCATATACATTAAATGTTGCTTCTTGGGTGTTCAGGGTAATACACAGCTAATTTCAAGGCAACAAGGTTGAACTCCTTATGTTTAAAATGTTTCATAATTTCTCAAGCCAGCTTCTTGCTGCACATCGTTTATGAACTTGAACTGTTTAAGTTCAGTGTTGAGGGTTAAGAAGGTGCACTGACTGTTGGCCATGGTCCACAGAGGTCCAGTTGATGCCTTCCTGGAGCCATTGCCAAAACCACACAGGATCTAGGAACACCTAAATACCAGAGTCCCTAAGGAGGTTGAGTCGGTGGGTGCACTTATGTGTTTTGAAGAACATGTTTTTTACTTTTAAACAAGTTTCAATTGTGTAACACTGATGCTTGTGAAATTGTTTTGTGAGACAGCAGCCATACCAACCATTTATGCTTAATAAAGATATGTAGATTTATTTTGTCTTAACACTTCAATTTTCTACTTAAAAAATTATAGCACAAGTAAAAATCAAGAAAAACTGGAGGAAAATTCAGGCTTACTGTACCAAATGAACTCTTCTTATATTGTATTAGTTTATTCTCCTTGCTAGTAGAGTTTTCTGTATCATAACCAATGAAATAACACATTTCTGACACAAACACTAACAAATGAGTACAACATATATTTTTCTGGAGTGTATACCTTCCCAAGAAAAATTAGCAGATAGTGGTGGGAAAAGTCAGAAGCCACAGCCTCAATTCTACTTCCACCACTGAATCATGAGGACAAGTTAAATCAATAGTCTTCATTATTCCCCTGAATTGTAAAGTAGTTAGTTTGCTAATTTCTACCAATATTATAAGGACATAAGAAAGAAATGTGTCATTTTTGTGTTCAGGAGAAAGATGGTTAGCACTTTTTATTGGACCTGAAAGTCTCAGAGAATGAATTGGGCAAAAATTAATAATAATAATAATAACTCTCTTCATTGATTTGAGCAAAATCATTCTATCATAAATAACCACAAAAGTATGAAAATGAAGGTGTGAAAGAGCTGGTGTCTTCTTTCCCTCATCTGTCCTAAATAGCAGTTCACTACTCATCCTGTTTTGAAATGAGAAACTGAAAAATCATCTCTTTATTTGGTTATAATGTTATCAAACTTTTAGATAAATAAAAACATTTGGTTCTCCTTCTTAATTTTTCAGGCTTTATTGGAATATTCTATTTCACTTTAGGTGCCACCTCAAAGCAGAAGAAAATATGGCAAGACAGGGAGGGATCTGGAAGCTTCCACTCTGGAAAGCTAATAATTTCACTAATTGACCTTGTAAGCCCCCCTTAAATCATTCGCCCAGATGGGACTTCAATGTGAACGAAACATGTATATTCACTGCCCCTTGTTCTGAGAGAAATAGTGTCTCCCTGCGGAATGGGGAGGAAAAAAAGGGCAGCAGCCACCTTCTGTAGGTTTGTATAATTGTGTTTTCTGACCAACTTAAAATCAGTAAATAATTTCTTCCCCTGTTCTACAAATGATACCACATTTTCTCTTTAGAATTCCTTAAATCAGGGTTTAGCTTTCTTCACTTACTTTAAAAAAATATCTCTTTCATTTTTTATGAGAAATCAAGTAAATATTATCATGCTTAATATTAGTCATCTACTCTTCTGCAATACGACATGTCTGAACAAAATATTTGCATGAGAAATTTTGCTGCATGAGAAATACAGAGAGGGGCTCAGATACACAAATTCCACTGAAGACAAATGTTCTAACACTAACAACATCTGTCATAAAAAAGGAAGTAGATATTAATCTGCATATCAACACAGATATCTAGATAAACACATTTGTCTTTTTCTGAATTATTGTCACTATTACATCATTTTCTATTGTTCTACATTTTCTTCAATTCTTCTGTATTAATAGGTATTTTAAAATAACCAGCCACTTACACTAAAAACAGAATACTCAAATTTAGACAAGGGGAAACTGCCAGTTTGATTACCAAGTCTTATCGTGTATATTACTAGAAATTCTCATCAATTATTTTTTATAATAGTTAAAAGTTACCACAATGACTGTGATATACAGAAATAATACACAGTATACTAAATGTCACTAACTGGGTCTAGCTTTGTGTTCTATCTTTTTTGAGACCTCTTGACTTATAAAAAGGGGAAGAATGTAGAAACTAAATATAGTGAGGATGGTTTTACTCATCATATAATTTCAGATACTTATATAGCCTTTTAATAGGAAATATCATGTCAAGAAGGGAAAGTCTCCATGTATCCCTCTGTTAACAATTATGTAAGGTACCAGAGTCCCAGTACAAGTTTAAAGCATCCTATTTGTGGCAGATAAACTTCTCATCTTTTTCAATGTGGATTCCATCCTCTGTCTCCTATAGGTGGTAAAATTTACAGTGAGCAATTGCCTGCCTTAAACCACGATGTGCATAAGTCAAGTGCAAATTCAAAAATAGAACATGAATTTTCTGACCCCTAACCTCTTCCGCCATCCACAGCACTGATTTTCTCCCTGCTCCATGGTGGCAATAGTGGGCATAGCCAGATGCCAAGAATTTGTTCCTTCTGTCATCAAGAAATAAATTTCATGGGTAAGGGAGCTCAGCGAGTCACTGATTACAAAGCACTTAGAAAATGGAAAACCAAATACAGTGTAAGTGCTAGGTGTGCTGCTTTTATTCAGAAGGTAAGAGACCGAGTATAGAGCTACCATGATTATTTGTCACTGGGATACAGAAGAATTTGGGAAAGGAAGTAGGAAGGGCCATAGGTAATATGACTGAGTGATATCAAGAAAATTCACTAAGAAACTTTAACTTATTTTGTGAGGCATGAGATCGTGAAATAATAAGTTTTGGTTATATTAACAGATTAGTAGCATTTTTGTTCTCAAATATTTACCAGAGCAATGATGAAAAAATAGTGCATTTTCCCATGTCATTCTACAAATAAGAAATACAAATTTAAGTAGAGAAAGGCAATGATCCCTAAAATAGAAACTTTGATGAAGGAACTGGTAAATCGTGTAATTATTCATAGTACTTAGAATAAGACATTTAAACAAACTCCTCCTAAATTTTTCCAATGAACATGGAAACTCATTTAAGGGAGAATGATACACTACAGCACACTTATAAACAAAGTTTTAGAGAGTCAGCTTCATCGTCCTTAGGAAAAGATGATAGAATAACTGTAAAGTGAAGCAAGTTGAAAGTGACATATCATTTCCATCTTAATACCTTGGCTTTTGTTTATATGATTTCTTTTTCACTCTTGACCTCCCTCTTTCATTCCATTTACCTAACTTTGACCCTGTTTTGACAGCCCAACCACAACCTAAAATCTTCAGTGAAGTCTTCCCTGATTAATTTAGCTCACATTGATGGCACCCTTTGATTAACTGGTAATAGCCATTGCCCAATACTAAAATATTTTTCAGCTTTTTATTATAACTTTTAAACATAAAAAAAGAATAGTTCAACAACTGCTGACACATTCACCACCTAAATTCAAAAATTGACATATGAATTCTTCTCAAGCACAAATGGAGCGTTCAAAAAATGGACCAATTTGGGGGCTATAAAACAAACCTTAAATTTTTTTAAATAATTAAAACCATAGAATATATATTTTACTCTAAGGATATTAAACTAGAAACCAGTAACCAAAAAATAAATGGAAAACACATGAATATTTTGAAAATAAACAACACAATTCTAAATAACTCATGGATCAAAAAGAAACTCAAAGAAAACGAGAAAATCATTTCAATTATGTGAATAAAACACAATATCAAATTTGCAGGATGCAGCTAAAACAGAGTTCAAAAGGAATTTTATACCAATAAATGCCTATATTACAAAAGAAAAAAATCTCAAATCATTTCAGCTTTCACTCTAAGAAACTAGAAAAAGAGAAGCAAATTAAACCCAAAGCAAGCAGAGAAACAGAAGTAATAAAGATACAAGTAGAGACTAAGTAAAATAAGGAAAAAATTAAGAAAGCTAAAAAAGAAAAGAATATTTAAAATTGGTAAGACTCTTTCAAAACTGTCCAAAAAAAAAAATATATATATATATACATTTGCCAATATCAGTAATGAAAAGAAAGCAGAATTAAAGATCCTATAGACATTAGCAGGATAACAAGAGAATATTATTTTTAAAAAGTATGCCTATACACTCAGCAATATAAATTAAATGAACCAATTTCTTGAAAGACACAAACTACCAAAGCTCGCACAAAAAGAAATAATCTGAATATACAAATTATGGAAATTGATGGCAGTTAAAATCCTTCCAAGAAAGAAAATTATAGGCCCTAATAATATCACTAAAAAATTCTACCAAACATTTTAGAAATAAATAATATTAATTCTACACAAACTCTTCTAGAGTATAAAAGCAAAGGAAGCACTTCCCAACGCACCTTATGGGGTCAGCACAATCCTGAGAAAGACATTGTAATAAAGAAAAAAATACAAACTAATATCATTCATGAACAGAGACACAAACATCCTCAAAAAAATAGCAAATTGAATCCAGCATTATATTAAAAATATATTAGTACCTACATTAAATATACAGCATTATACTACCCAATGAAAAGATTGTCAGATTTGTTTAAACAAAAATTATATATAAATGTATATATATATATGTTATATATATGTATATATAGCACACACACACATATATATACACCTCTTACAAGAAACACATCTTAAATAATACATGAAACAGAAATTTTGAAAGAAAAAGAATGGAAAAAGGAATACCATGAAAACACTATCTAAAATAAAGCTGATGTTGCTATATTAATAGCAACAGAATAGACAAGAAGCATCACTATAAACAAGAACAATATTACATAACAAAAAAATGAATCCACCAGAAGACATAAAAATTCTAAATTTGATTTCATCTGTATTATGGATTGAAAGTATGTAACTAAAAAGAAAAAAGACAAATCCATAATTACAGTGGGATAATTACTTTAGCTCTCTGCTTTTAACGACTGGATAAAGCAGAACAAAAATAGGAAAGGATATGAATGATCTAAACAAAACAATATAAAAAGCTGCTCTAATTTTCATATATAGAACACTACAGACAATGATGAAGAGTACATATTCTAATCAAATGACAATATTTGCTAAACTATTACATTATAAAGTAAATTTCAAGTATTTTAAAAAACTGAATGTAATCATGGCATGTTTTTGACGACAGTGGAATTTGTTAGGCCTCAAAACAAAGAGTTATAACAAGAAACACACACACACAAAACACATGCATATATCATTTAAAATTAACCATAAGCCAAAAAAAATTACAAATCACAAGGAGAACTGGAAAATATTTAGACTTGAATGATAATGAAGATACTACCTATCAAAATTTGTAGGATGTAACTAAAGCAGTGCTTGGAAAAAAAATACAGTTTTAAATGCATATAAAACAAAACACAAAAACCTGAATCAAAATATTCATCTTAGGAAGTTTAGATTAAAATAAAACAGAAAATTAAACCCAAAACCCAAAAGAAGTAAAATGAAGGAAATAATAAAGATGAGGTCAGAGGTTAAAGAAATAAAAAAATACAAACCACAAAAACCAACAAAATGTAATATATTCATATTTATTTTACAAAAAAAATCTAATAGAAACTAGGCACTCTAACAGGACTAATCAAGAAATATTGCTAATAGTAAGAATTAGAATATATAACTATAGATGCCACAAGTACTAAGTCAAAAATTAGGTTTTATGAACAACTGTATACCATTAATAAATGGATTAAATCCTAGGAAAAAACAACTTAGAATAACCAACAAGGTAAGAAATAGAATCTATAATTTTAAATCTGAAAAAGAAATTTATCTCTAGGACCAAAATAAAAAAATAAAAATTCCAGTGTCACACAAACTCTTGAAGAGTTCAGAAAAAAAGGGCAAAGTTTGCAAGTTTTATGAGTTAAATAAAGTATTTACATAAATAGTTTACAAAGAAATTCAAGGAAAGAAAGAAAACTAGAAAATCTCTCTAATAAACACAGAAAAAAAATCTTAAACAAAAACTAATGCAGCAATACATAAAAAAGGATAAATAATGCAACACAATGCAGTGTGATTATTTTAGGAATGTAATGTTGATCTAATAATGAAATTCAATTGTAATTAACTACAATTACAGAATGAAGATGAAACATCATAATCCCTTTCCATGGAAGTAGAAAATACCTTTCATAAAATTCCACACCCTTTTATAGGGTTGTCAGAAGTCATGATGTATTTTTTCTGTTTTTCAAAGGTAATTTATTTATATAAAGAACAAAGATCAATCAATGATATATTGCCCGTTTTGTTCGATAACTTTTTGCCATCTTTCAGTGAGCTTCATAATTCCTCGTTCATAGAAGGACCTGTCTTTATTTGTGAAAAAACTGAACAAGGTGCTGGTTTACAGCCTCATCTGAATTGAACGTTATACCACGCAAGGAGTTTTGAAGAGAACGAAACAAGTGGAAGTCTAATGGCGCAAAGTCAGGCGAGTGTGATGGGTGTGGCAACATATCTCATCCAAGCTCCAGTAATTTTTGATGGGTGATCAAACTTGTGCGTGGTCTTGGGTTGTCACAATGGAATCACACTCCTTTACAATTAACAAGCTCTGGACATTTCTGGATGATTGATTCGTTCAAACTGTCTAACTGCCGACAGTACACATTTGAATTGATTGTTTGGTTCTTGGTATGAGCTCGAAAAACAAGACACCCTTAACATCCCACCACACTGAGAGCATAATCTTCCTCTGATGAATGTCTGCTTTCGATGTCGTTTGAGGCGAATCATCACATTGGGACCAAGACCGTTTGCGTACCACATTGCTGTAAACAATCCACTTCTCATCACCATTTATCAGTCGCTTCAAAAAAGGATCATTTTCCTCACATTTAATGAGCATATTGCAGATGTTTAGACACGCCGTCAAATGAACTTCTTTGAGTTCATGCAGAACCCAAATATTGAGCTTGCTTATGTATCCCAGCTTCTTTAGGTGGTCGTGAACGTTTGAATGATGAATGTTCAATGTTTCTACAATCTTTTGTGTCATGTAACATGGGTTTGACTCGATCAATGCCTTTATTTTGTCATCATCAACCTTGGTGGTCTTCCCTTACCAAGGTGCGTCATTGAGATCAAAATCACCAGCACAGAATTTCGTGAACCATCTTTGGCACTGATGTTCTTGTAGAGCATTGTCACTGTAAACTTTATGCAACTTTTCACAAGCTTCACGTACCTTCTTCCCTTTACAGAGTAAAACGTAAAATATGGTGAAAATGCACAGCTCAGTCGTCCATCTTCAATTTTTTGTTGTAAAACCTCCAAAACTCAACCAAGTCACTCAATTTTTTCTTAGAATGAAGCTAGCACTGTCAGCTGTCAAATGACATAGCAATAACACAGATGTGACTGTAGTACTTCCAAAACTGAACTAGCGCCATCTGTTGCAAAAATCCATCATGAATTTTCCCGACAGCCCAATATTATAAAATTCTTGGCAAATTAACCAAAAAAAGAAAATTCCTTATTCTGATAAAGTACCTTTCAATAAACTTTTACTTAATGGTGAAATATACAAAGCTTTTATCCTGAGATCAAATTAAGACCAGAATACCACTATCACCCCTTTTTATACAATGTGCTACTAGTTGTCCTAAACATTAAAATTAAGATATACAAATAAATAAAATACTTAACCTTTGGAAAAGAAGAGACAAAATTTCCTTTCTTTTTATATTTTTTTTCTAATTTTTTTTGAGGAGTTGGGGGAGGGGAACAGCGCTGGGGAATCAGGGAAGGGGAACAGACAAGTTGCTGTCCTTTTGTTCTTCAGTCTAGTTGTGGAGGACATTGCTTCACTGGACCAAGTTGGCACCATCATTGCGCTGTTCCCAGGCGAGGCAGATCAGTCCCCGGCTTCTGGATGGCTGCTCACTGCGGCTGCTGGCCACTCACCCTGCCTGCTGGCTACACACGGTAGCCTATGGCAACCCACTGCAGCAGGGGCTGCAGCCTACGCCGTCGCTGGCGCCTGACGGCTGCCCAGTTCCAGGTTGAGCTGTTGTTCAGCATCTTAGCTATAGAGGGCAGTGTCACTGGCCCTCATATGTGGGATCCGAACCGGGGTCCTCTGGCATCCCAAGCCAGCTCTTAACTAACGCACCGCTTGGCCAGGCCTCCATTATTTTTTGGTAACATGATTTTATAGTCTAGAAAACCTAAATGAATCTAGAGAAAAACTATTAGAATTCATAAGAAATTTAGCAGTCTGTATATAAAAACTCAATATAAGAAATTAAATGTGTTTCTATATGTCACAACAAATAATTAGAGCATAACAGTTTTTTCAAAGATGCAAATTTAAATAATCACTAAAATATTAAATACCAAAAAAGAAATCTCTGAAAAATGTTCAATATCACTGTATAATAATCTAGGATATGTCATTGAAATAATAAACAATGAAAGGTAATGGCATACTCATTGATTAGAAAGCTTCATATTATAAATATGTTGACTCTCCCCAGGTTGATTCATATATTCAACAAAAACCCAGTAAAAATGAGGGTAGGTTGTTTCCTTAGGTTAACATTTGACAAGCTGTTTCTAACATATAGAAATGGAAAAGGCCAAGAATAGACAAGATAAAAGATGATCTTGAAGAAGAAGAGCAAAGCTCAAGGACTTTCAAGATGTATTAATGATACAATTTTCATAGTGATATTGAGATAGACTAAAATACAAGAGAAATGTAATACAGAATCAGAAACAGACCTACACTTACACAGTGACTTTAATCATGATAACAATTCCATGGCAATGCAGATTATCACAAATTTAGCGGCTAAAAACAATACAAATGTATTCTTTTATAGTTTGGGGGTTAGAATTCCAAAATGTGTCATATTAGGCTAAAATCAAGATGTTGGTAGGCTGCTCTCCTTCTGGAGTCTCAAGAGAATTCGTTCCCTTGCTTTTTCCAGCTTCTGGAGATCACCTGCCTTTTTTGGCTCATGTCCCCTTCCTCCATCAGCAAAGCCAGCAGTGTAGTGGCATCAAATTCCTCTCCTCTCTGTTGTCTGTTTCCATCATCTCCTCTATCTCTAACTCTCCCCTCTCACTGTTTCCCTTACAAGGACCCCTTGCTGTTACATTGAGCCCACCCAGCTAATCCAAGAAATATCTCAGGATATTTAAGTTAATCAACCTGCGGAATCCCTTTTACCATGTAAGGTAACAAACCCACAGGTTCTAGAGATTGGAACGTGGACATCTTTGGGTGGTCATTATTCTGTTTACCATAGTCTCTGAATTGATTTAGAAATTTAATACAACTTAATTCTTTTTTAACTGAACAGAGTGATTGGAAACTCAAACAGATAAAGCTAATTCAGAAACTTTATAAGGATAAGAATAATAAAAGGGAAGAACACTCATTACCAGATATGAAAACATATGGCACCATAATAATTAAGGCAATGTAGTAGTAGCATAAGAATAGTTGTACCTTGAAGATAATTTATATATATATATATATGTATATATATATATATACACACACACACACACATATGTAATTAGTGCTTTAGTACACGATAAGAAGTGACATTTAAGATTTGAAAGAAAGGACTGATTATTCAGTAAATTATGCTGGGCGAATAGGTTAATTATTTGGAAAAAAATGTTGGGGTTAAAGTTAGATATGTGCTTCCCACCACACATCAAAATAAACTCTTGATGGATAATAGCATTAAACACAGAAAAATTAAACAATTAGGTTTGAAAGTAAAATATAGACGAATAGTTATTTATCTTGTTATGAATCGAGTACAAAGAAATAAGTATATAAAAGAGGAAGAAATAAAGAGAAAAATTGATAGCCTTGGTAACATTAATACATAGACATACAGACTTGCAAACATAAAAATATCATAAACAGAAGTAAAGTAAACATAAAAATAGGAAAATGTATTTTCAATCATATGAAAATACAACTCAGATAAAGCAAAAAACCAAAAATCCCATCCAAAAAACAGGCAAAGAAATTGTTATGACTTTGTTTAATTAACGTTCCTTAAGAGGACCACAAGATAGCTGATTGTGAGTAAAAGTTCAACAAGGGACCACAAGAGAAAGTGAAATGGGGTTTATTACCCACAAGTCCTAGAGGAAATGCTTTGAGGGGCCACACAAGGAGATCAAGGCAGGGTGGAGGGAGAGGGAGAGAGGGAGAGAGAAAGAGAGAGAGAGAGAAAGGATATAAAGGATATGAATGAATCCTGGTCATATGGTTTTACTAGGATCCTTGGATAAAGTGATTTGGAGTTCCCAGCCACATTGGTCAATTCAGACCAAAAGAGCAGGGTTTTGGTGAGTCCCTCCAGGTCTTACCAAAGGAGTGAACAAGGGGAAGGCTCTGGGAGGCTGCTAATCACAAGGGCTGCTGGGGATATCATACCAGGAAGTTAACTTTGCTTGTGATGATGAGGGTCGCTATCTGGGTCATGTGACTGCATGAGTGGCTAGTGTCACTTTAAGGTCCCTGCAGGCCACTTGTCCAGAGAAATTGGATGCCAAAGCAGCAATACCATGCAGTAGCTTAGCTAAATTTTCTACAGAAATATTAACTAGCAACTAGAAAATGCAAATGATCATTAAATACATTTTTTAAACATTCAAACTGTGCTGCCAATTAAAGAAATGCAAATTAAAATACTTACACAGTGCCATATTTCCCTACCAAATGAGTACTTTTTTTTATGGTATTATCCATTGTTTCCATGAGGGCAGATACATAAATATTTAATACCATTCTAGTATAGACATAAATTGTTACATAGTTTCTTGAATATATTTAGTAACTTTTTAAAAGACTTAAAAATTATATACACTGTAACTCCTATATATACAGAAATGCTTTGAAAGAAAGGTGTTATTCATAATTGCAAAAAATAAATAATAGAACAACCAAAATTTCCATCAATAATGGATTGGCTAAATTATGTTAGGTCCACAAGAGTAAATGTATGTGGCAATTAAAAACAAAACAAAACATTTTATAAGCATATTTAAAGATATGGGAAAATGTTAATATATTAAGTGAAAAAGCATGTTATGAAACTTCCCAGATAATTTTTAAAGTATGTAAATGCATTATATTTAAGAAAAGGTTAAACAGCAAAATAATAACAGTGCTGTCCTCTAGATACTGACCATTCAGATTTTATTTTTTTTGTTTTTTTTCTTTGTGATTTTTCTCTCTTTTCATTGTTAGGTTAAACAATGAACATTGATTTCCTTTTGTGATCATAGCATAAAGAAAAGATGTTATCATTTTTAAAATCATCTTAATAATAGAGCAAAAAGATTAGATTGCCCCCAACTCGAGTCTCATTTTTTTTCTTTAATTAATCTTTCTGGCTTCCCCCTACCCTATGTGAAGTGATTCTACCTTAATGTTTAAAATGTTAAATCACTCTGGACAGATAATACCTTGCACAGATCAACCTGGTCTAACCAACATATTGTAGATGCAGTTTTACACTTTCTACCAGTGAGATTATCTTTCAGTACATCTCAGGCAGGATTTGAAGTGAACCTTCCCAGACAGAATGATAATTTCAAGAGTTTGGGACATGCTCCTAGTTCGTACTCCTTACATATTATTACAGGACCCTGGAACAGTGCCATAGCTATATTTGCTGGGGATGACAATCTAGGATCAGCTCAGCTCAGGTCAGCTCCAAAAAGAAATTCTTCTTTAAAATAGACAATAAATGAGGAGGCAAAGTCAGAAAGAGGATAGGGTCCTGGTTGAGGTAACAGTGTTTAAATTTGTGCTTTAGCTTTAGCCTTGCTTCCAATGCTGATACTGTATCAGACATAATTTTTGTGTCATGCTCACATGTTTTCCCATGATTGCTCTGGTTCTCCACAATACTTTCTTCTTCCATGTTTTCAAATTCCCCTTAATTTACTTTCTGATTATTTTCCCTCTTTGAAATCCTTTCTATGTCCACTTACACATAGTCATCTAAAGATAATTGCCTTGGTATTTTTAAGTTTTAAAGTTAAAATTAAGGATCCACTTTGTTTGCTTTTCCTTTATATTGCTCAGTCTACAAACACATAATATTGAAAATTTACAGAAAATGCCCTCTACTCCTGTATGGTTCATCTGTATCAGGAAAGTGATCACCGGCTTCCATAAGAATGACATTCTCACAGTTATCACATGGAATTAGAAAGTACTCTGACGGTGGCACACCCATATACATGTGATATGTGTGGGCTGGAAAAAAAACAACTGATATATAAACAAGACTCTTAATTTGGATAATGAAATGGTGTGTAGTCTAAAGAACAAAAGGAATATCTTAGGAAGATAAATATTCTACCATGTGGTGCTTGGTTGAAAGAGGTCATAATTTTTATTCTTAATATTAGTTCCCACACTTATCTGACTCATATCATCTCCTGAAATATCACCATAAAGGATTTTTCTTTCATGGTCCTTTCACTTACAGAGGCAAGCCGTTAGTAAAAAACCTTCAGTAAAAAAAGGACCTTGCTTAAGAAACTTGACTTGGAGAATAGTCTCAAACATGGTAGTAGGTACTGTGAAGTGAGATATTAAACTCTTTAATAGGTCACAAATATTTTTAAACTAGATTTTCCTTCCTTTATCACTCTCATCTGTTTCTAAACAGGATTTTAGGCTAGGTTTTGGAAACCTACAGCCTTATACAGAAAGCTGTAATTTGTACATGTAATGAAGAACTTCGAGGTCATGGATAAATTAGAACATAAGCTAGTTATTTAGAAAGCTTCAGTTTTTTTCTCCTCAAATGTTTGTTTATTTGTTCTTTAGATTCTCTTAATATAGATCTAAATGGTCTGGTCAGTTCATTCAGTTCTATTGATCAATTAATTCAGAGCCAGTCAATTTAATCTGAATAGTGGGTTTGTGTGAATAGACAGGACGTAGTCGAATGCAAATTTGGATGTCATCCAGCTAATTTGATCTGGGAACAGAGTGAGCAATTACCATTAGCATGGAGTTTGGGATCTGATTCACATAGCCAGGGCTTCTATATTGGTCAGAGTAAGATAACTGCCGAGTCCTAAAAGTTGGTCTATTGTATAGACACACAAGGGGTTTCACTTGGCTTATTCATTCTTCCTCTCTCCACTTCTAGAACACTATACTCTAAATTGCATCCAACCTTTTGCACATTTGTTCTGAGTTCTTTACATTGTAACTACAATACAGCACATTTGATGTCAAATCTGTACATTCTAATTACGCAGAACCAAAAGCAGACAGGCCCTGTGTGCTTGGGAAGCAAATACAACCAAATGTTTCCATTTCTGAGCCCGAGATTACTGGGGAATTTCAAATATTTCTCTATTTCAGAATGACAAAAGGGGCATGCTTTCAGAGTTAAGGCAAAGATAGTCTTTTTTAAATTTATAAAGCTTGTGATAAATAAAAATGTTTCTTTGTATGTGCTTGTTTAGAGTCTGGCTTTAGGAATTTTTTCCAATGTTTTCACTCGAAATGTTGAGCCTTAGTTTTGTTCCCTGGAATCTAAGAAGTGAAACAGACTAGCAATAAAAATTAAACTGACTAGTCCAATTTCATTGTCCAAACTAAAAGAAATTTGGGGATGTAGAGAAAAGCAGGAAAGAATGCTAAAAAAAATACATTTGTATTTTAAAAGTCCATTTTAATCTTCTAAATCCTTGCTGAAAACAAGGCAATAAAATTTACAGGACATAAATATATATGTAGTCAGGTATTTGGGAATAAAAACAAGCCTGGCACTGATTTATGGAATTCTTTGTGCTTTGACGTGACTAAGGGTGAAAAGGTTTCTTTTGCTAAAAATAATGACACCCATACCTAGGAAAGCATCTGGATGCCATTCTTGGAACTATAAGACTTTTCTAAAAATCAGGACTGTGACCCTGGTAACCAATCAGTCAGTCCATAATAATGCTCTCTTTTTTTTTTCCACAGATTTTTTTTTTAAGCACCCTTCTTAGTTGTAGTTTTGCTTTTGAATACTGAGTGTTGGTATATGAAGGGCCATTTCATACGTGATGTTTTCTATTATAGAATTGCATAGACATTTTTAACATAATTTTAGATGACTTTTAGATGTGAGTGGGAGTGGCTGATGATGGTGTAGAACAAAGAAATATGAGATGTATAATAAATTTTTCACGTATCTATTTTACAATATTTATAATGTATATAAAAGTTAAGGAAAGTAATATTTAATTTCATATTCAAGGCATAAAATAAATTAAAGAACAGATAAAAAATATCAGGCAATAGACTTAAAATGCTATAAAGTATTACCTTTTTTTTTTTTTTCCTCTAGTGAGGTTTTGTTGTGAAGAGTGTGGGATGTCAAACATCGTTACAGAGCTATATGAATGAATTGTCCTAATCGTGTTTTCCAACTCTATACTTATTGTCTAATTCAGTAAGTAAATGGTAAATGAGTATAACATGACAAAAAAAAAAGAAGTTGTTCTATAAATTTCATACAGTATGCACAGTGGAAGGCCTGGCTAGTTTTCCTAATTTTTAGAGCTCACAGAAGAAACAGGAAATTTGGGGACTGATTTTATTTTTTTTATGTGAATTTAAAACAGACAAACTAGGGCCTTTGGCATTTTTAGCAAATACGTATATGGGGGATAAAGGATAAATTATTGGTAATAAGCTCTGAACTTGCTTCTTTTTTTCTGATTTTTTATTTTACAAACTCAAGCCATCATAAGTTTTTAAGATATATATAATTAGAAAAATTAATATAATATAGTATTGTTTAAGTAAGCATGATATTTTATGGTAATATTAATGACAAAGTCATCTCACATGCTCTTAGAGATTGTACATTGTTAATGCCATACATCTATCAAAACAAATAATACCCTCAATACACTATTGTCTAATATTGAATTAATAGTCACCTAAAACTCCAAAGTTAAAATATTTTTGAGTATGTGTGTTGTTATATAGCGATATCTGCCACTTTTAGTGCTTAGTATTGTATTTTGCAGTCAATTGTTCCAGCTTGCCAGGTCTTCATAGACCATAATTCTGACATGAAAAAATATTAACTATAATATTATCTTCCAAGTTTTTATCTAGAAATTTAGCAAGTATGTAACCATTGTATTTATCTAATCCACTGATAAGTCAAAGCCCAGTACAGAAAGCTATAGTATACCATTTTCAACCTTCTTCTAAATTTACATTCACTCATTAATCACTAAATTTTGGGTGTAGTCATTTAAACCATTATGAGTTTTTTCATGTTATTTTAAAATCCATATTTTCTTATTTTCCACAAGAGTATCATGACTTTATCACTTGCTAATTCAAATATAGATGTTACATTTATAATATTTTCTTTGCTTACCAATTTAACATACTTTTTTTTAAAGAAAATTGATTTGAGATAGCTTGAATTATACTATTAAAGTCAATCCCACTTCTAATGATTACTACTCTGTCTGAAAATGTATAAAGCACATATTTGATCAACTGTAGTAGAATTATTCTCAGGAATGTCAGTGTGCTTTTTTTCTTTACCTAAGATTTTGTCAGGTTTTTTAAAAAATAGCATTTGCCCTTACCTACTTTTCTGGATTCTTTCAGTTTCTACCAATATTAAGCAGTATGTGTTTAGTAAGCTCGTGTGCAAGTCATTTCAGTATCTTGAAGAATAGCTCTATAACATTTCTTTACAAAGTGAGCAAATTTGTCAGAAATAAAAGCAAAAATTCAAGTTAATTTTTAGTCCAAAAGTGAGTAAATAGGGCCAACCTATTTGAACAGATACATAAAATCATGGCAGAAAAAGTATTGTTTTACCAAATTGTAGGACTATACTAGAAGCAGACACAACCTCCATTCCACGAGAGTTATGCACTTTAAATACAAGTTCCTAAAGAAGACTCTGACAAATTCTGCATATTACCTCAAATGTGTTTTCTTGGCAGGAAGAAGGGTGAGGGCACAGGCTGCTGGTAGGAGAAATGAGGACTGTGACACTTGGAAAATGACAGCATTTCCAAGGTTTAATAGTAGGCTGGAAGAGATCTTTTTCTCTAACCAGATAAGAGTTAAGGGGGATAAATTTTAGAAGTAAGGGTACATATGGGAAAGAAAGAAACAAATTATTTGAAAGCTACTTTTGCAGCTGTGGTTCTATAGCTGTATAGCACATGTGTGTACCAAGGGTGTGTTTGTGTGTAAGGTGACTCTGTATATGTGCATTGTGGGAAGTAGTATGAAACAAAATGTATGTCTCATCATCATATCTCATCAAACAGATGTCCATGAACTTCAATTTTCTTGACATTCCCCCACCCTCCCCTCCCCAATAGTTCCTCTTACCAGTTTACACTTAAGTAAAGGCGTCATCTAGAAATGAAGGGACTTCGTTGCAGTTAGTCAGAGCATGCCATGAACAAATGAAGATCAGCATTTCACAAAAGAGATTGAGTAGAGCCACATGACTCTTCAGTAACATGATTAGAATACAGAAGAAAACTGTCACAAGTTGCTGGTATTGGAACAGAAGCTCTAATAGAGAATAAAAACATTTCCACTTTCTCCACCTCACCATAAATGACTAGAAAACTAAAATTTAGAAGAAAACGTATATTAACAACTTACAGACAGAAGACAATAAGCAGCACAGATTGGGATTCCTGAAAGATGAAACAAATAAGGTAAGCTTTAAGATTGCCCCAGCTTACTACCTGGAGCCAGGTTTCAGGCCATAGCACAGGAAACTGAAATAAAGCCTGGAGTGGGGGCAGTGAGTTGAGAAGACAATTATCAGAGCTCAAGGAGGTCAAGAATGAGATTTTACAGAACAGAGTAGTGGAGTAGTGGAAATAAACAGGGAAAAGCTTGGGACTCTGCAGGAGGACCTCCTTCAGGCTTTGGCTGATCTGCCCATTTGTGAGGGGGAAAAAATGTCCCTGAGTCTGGGAAAAGAGCCACTGAAAGATAATGAGAAAGCAGTTGATGAAACAATTCTCAGAGTTCAAACATAAGTAGAGATAGTTTTATCCCAACCAACCAGAGTGGAGTCTTTAAAATATGCAAGACAAAGAGTAGAGTTCTTAGAAAGGTCACATTAAGTAGGAGAACTAAGTTAGCTCCATAGAAAAAGCAGTTCTGGAGCTGCCATAACAAAACTTAAAAGTAAGCCTCAAAGGAATCATGCCCACCTAAAATCACTTTCCTGTGTGCCAGAACAAAATCCAACACTTTTTAAAAGACTGCCAGCATCAGTGAAGCAGGATGGTCTACCTTCTTGTTCCCTGGAAAGGATGAATTTTCATCATTTGACAAGCCTATTTCAAGTTGTTTGTTTGTTTGTTTGCTTGTTTTTGCAGCCTAAAATAAAAATTTCAAAGATATAAAAAAAGACTACAATAAAGTCCAGCACTCAACAATGTGAAATCCAACATTTCCAGCCTATAAATCAAAATTACAAGGTATGCAAAGAAGAGGAAAACATGACTAGAAGGAAAAACAAACAATAAACAGACCCAAAAATAACAGACATGGTAGAATTACTAGGCCACAACCTGAAAAGAGCTCTTCTAAATCTTATAAGTATGCTCAAGGATATGAATAACAACATAAGCAAGAAGAGAAGAGGAATGAAAGATATATGAAATGTCTAGGTATAAAAAAATTCAATGTCTGAAGTGAAAAATACACTGGATGAGATTAAGAGTAGATTAGACAATGGAGAAGAAAAGGTCAGTGAACTCAAAGACATATAAATAGAACTATCAAAAAATAAGCACAAAGGTAGAATAAAAATAAACAAAGCACCTGTAAGCTTTGTGACAATATCTATTAGCATAACATATGTGTAATTAGAGTACAAAAAAAGAGAGAAAGAACAGGAAACCTGCTCAAAAGATCTGAAGATATCATAGGTAAAACTTTTTCCAAATTTGTTGCCTACTATAAGCTTACAGATTCTATATTCTCAATCAACTCTAAGCAAATAAGTAGATAGATAGATAGATGATAGATAGATAGATAGATAGTAGATAGAGATAGATGGAAACACACAGAGGCTCATTATAATCAAATTTATGAAAACCAATCACAAAGAGAAAATCTTAAAAGCAGCCAGAGGAAAATACACATCACATTAAAAACAAAATAAAAATTACATCATATTTCTTAATAGAAAACTTAAAGGCAAGAAGACAATAAAATGATATAAAATTCTAGGTAGACTAGAATGCTGGAATGAATTAAAGTGTTGAAAGGAAGAAAACCTGACAACCTAGAATTCTAAGCCCAATAAAAATATCTCTATAAAATAAAGGAAGGAAAAATTAAGATTTTTTTTTCTCTAGGCAAACAAAAGCAGAGAGATTCATTGGCAGAAAAATAGCCCTACAAGAAAATGTTAAAAGAAATTCTTCAGGCAGAAACATAATGATCCCAGAAAAACTTGGAAATAAATATATGAGTAAATACAGAAAATTTTTTCCTCATTTTCAATTTCTTCAAAAGATGCCTCATGTATAAAGCAATAATTATAACAAAGCACTCTGGAGTTCATAGCACTTGAAGAAATAAAATGTAGGACAATAACACAAAAGATGGGAGGCTGAAATTGAACAATAATATTATAAATTTCTTACACTCTATGAAGTAGTATAATGTCATTTGAATGTAGATGGTGATAAGTTAAACTCTAGAGAAACTACTAAAAATAATCAAAATGGAATAGCTAACAAGCCAATACTAGAGATAAAAAAGATAATCATAAAAGTACTCAATCTAAAAGAAGTCAGGAAAGGAGGAACAAAGGAATAAAGAACTCATGGGAAAAGTGGAAAACAAATGATTAGAGAATAAATTTAAACCAAACCATATAAATAATTATATTAATTATAAATGGCAAAAATTAAAAGGCAGAAATTGTCAGATTGTGTTTTTAAAAAAATCAAGATCCTACTATACATTGTCTAAATGAATAATCAAATGTTTACAAACTTTGTTACCCCAGCCCTCTTGAAATTTACTCAGGTTACTAAATGAGTAAATAAACCCTCAAGTTAAAATACAAGAAGAGTAAAGGAGGAGGAGGTTCCAACTGTTGTCAATTAAAGACATGGGAGACACAAGATTTATTGTCTAAGTTATTTACTAAATAATTATTCTACATGGATATATATATATATATATATATATATATGCATTCAATGAGGAAAACAGAGAAAAACTAGAAAAATAAAGCAATTTGAGGCTTATCAAAATCTGTAAGTAAACAGAATAATATGTTAAAGATAGGAATAGAGGTTATTTGTTAATTTTTATTGAAATATTATATATAGAAAAGTACACATTTGAGGGCATTGTTAATCATTTATCATGTGAAGCTGACAATTTTTATAGGCAGAAACTACTTTCAATCTAAAGGAATTAAATAATATATGAACTCTATGAAATGATAGATGGAATATTAGCTAATAATAAAATACATTAAAAGGAAAAGAAAGTTCAGGAACTAATGTCAAAATTTAAGGAAATTATTCCCGGTTTCTGGTTCTGCATGACAGGAGCCTGGAATTTGCGACTATGTCCTAATAAAAGGTAAAATGCTGAGCAGACTAAAAAATGAACAATTCCTCTAAAGTCCAGAAGAGAGCAGAGGACATAGAGCAAACCACTTCCCCCAAGATTGGGGAGACAGGCAAATACAGGGAGTCACACTTACCTGAGCTGAGACCCACGGATATTGCCATGGGAACAAGTGGGGGTGGGGACAGGAAAACCTGAACTGTAGTTAATGAACTCTTGAAAGCTCAGTATGGGCAAATCTGAGAGAGTTAAAACTCCAGGGAAGACAGGGAAACCCACACTTTTCTGACTTTTATCTCCAAGAGCTCAACCAAGTATTCACAGTATATATTAGAGAATAAAAACCTTAAGCTTCAAGCAGGGGGAGAGGAAAAGGAAGTAGATCGTAACAAGTTCTGCCCTCAAGATACTACAATAGCTTACCACAGCCTAACCTGCTGGGGCTGTTGTCAGAGCCTAGCTGACCTCACAATGTTTACATCCTGTTTTTAAAATTTTTTTAAGGAAATCAGGGACTTTCAGGTGACATGATCACTTTTCCCCTTCAATTTTCATAATTTTCACTTATCTAATCAATTCTTCATCATTGGTCAAAAGGACTCCTATGGTCTGAAGGTTTGTGTCCACCCAAAATTCACATGTTGTTATTCTAATGCTTAAGTATGGTGTTAAGGAGGTGTGGCCTTTGGGAGGTGATTAGGTCATGAAGGTGGAGCCCTCATGAATGGAATTAGTGCTCCTATAAAACAGACGCCACATTGCTTCTTAGCCCCTTCCACAGATGGGAACAGAGCAAGAAGTCTGTGATCTGGAAGAGGGCCCTCACCCAACCATGCTGGCACCCTGTACTCAGACTTCTGGCCTCCAGAACTGTAAGAAATAAATTTCTGTTGTTTATATGAAACCAAATCTTTGGTATTTTCTTATAACAGCCCTAAGAGACTACATTCATAAAATAGTTTCCTCATCACTTCCTATGTTTTTGACAGATATAACCAATACTTAGCATTTAGACAGGTGAACATCATAAAACTAAGTCATCTCCATCACTGCATTAAAATAGTTGTTTCATTTTATCATGTGTTCTTCTTAGTCTAAGCAGTCAGAAATAAGAACTATGGTGAAAAATTGTATTGGTCCTAAGATGTTGTTTTTATTATTATAGTAATGGTATATTAAACAGATGATAGGTTAGCATGCCTGAAGTGCCTGAGTTTTTAAAAGCCTCAGTGGACTTCTAAAACCTGAAAGATACTTTCATTTAAAAATAACAATATACTCTATTCTTCTGAAATAGTCTTTATCACAATTATAGTAGTCCCCCTATTGGCAGTTTTGCTTTCCCCAATGTTAGTCCCGTGATCAACTGCAGTCTGAAAATATTAAATGGAAAATTCCAGAAATACACAATTTCTAAGTTTTAAATCGTGTGCTGTTCATAGTAGTGTGATAAAATTTTCAACCATCCCACTCAGTTTAGAATGGGATTGAAACACCCCTTCATCCAGCTTATCCACACTGTATGCACCACCCATTTGTCGGTCACTTAGTAGCTATCAGTTATCAGATCCACTGTCATGGTACCACAGAGTTTGTGTTCAAGTCACCCTTATTTTACTTATTAATGGCCCCAAAGCACAAGAGTGGTGATACTGGCAATTCAGATATGCTGAAGATAAGCCACAAAGTGTATGTATGTATAGGAACACACAATATATATGGTTGTCAGAAAAGTCATGACGTATTTTTTCTGTTTTTCGTTGTAAAAATGTGTCATGACTTTTCCGACAACCCAATTTGTAGGGTTCACTACTATTTGCAGTTTCAGGCAACCACTGGGTTTTTGGAAAATATCCTTCATAGATAAGGGGGAAATGATTGCACATATTTTATTTCTCTCCTAGACAGTAAGAATTGAGAAGGGGTACCACATAAATTTGGGGGAGGGGTTATTCCAATTATGCCAACAATATACCTGGAATATAGTACATATTCAAAATATTTATTCACTGGATTACAAATTATGTCTCTAATTACTGGCTCTGATGGTATCATGCTCTTATCTCTAAGCCAGTCATGGGCAGGGGTAAGGTGAGATGGGGGATGGAATGCACTGACAGATTTAGGTAACTGTGTCACTTGCTTCATCCTTGGAACCATAGGTCAATCATTTTTAACCAAACCATACCTACTAGGAGCAGACAAAGGTTAGTATCTTATTTGGGTTTCATCTAGAAGCCAACTCTAAGAAGATTCAAGTCCAAATAGTTTATTCAGAAGGTAATCTCAGGAAACACTGATGGAGAAGTGATAAAATTAGTCAGGAAGGGAAGGCAGCCAATAAGTGATAATTAATAGAGCAAGTCAACACTTTTGGTAACTGGACCCTAATCCTACAGAGAAACTCTGGTTACCCTATCTGAGAGAAACAGGAAATGTAATACCCCAACTTCAATCAGCCACTGATTGAGACACACTCCTAAAGGAGTTAATTCCCCAGGACTCTGTCCTGCCAGACACACAGACAGAAGTTACTCTGGAGACCAGACGAAGCCTCTCAGGCAGAGATGTAGATGCCTGCACATGGAAGTTGGAGCATCCTGTGCTGAGATGGTAAAATACAAGGAGACATGTATCGGGAACCAACAGCATCTACTACAGGTGGCCCCCACAAAGATAAATGGGGTGTAATTGCCTCAGTAAGGAGAATGGAGCCTGGGCAGCAAAACAACAAGTGAGAAATCACCTGCCTCTTTCTGATAAACACCTGAATTTGACCTTTGGTGTCAGAGTATAAAGAAAACACTAACCCATCGTCTTTTGGGAGAAACCATGATATCATCATTGACCTGAATGCAGATATTCTTTGACTAAAGAGTGGAGTGTTCTCTTTCATAAAGAAGTTGTATATGAGATGCCTCTGAGCACCATTGCATTTTGTTAGGGAAGGATATAATAAGGACCAGAACTTGCATCTTTTCTCCAAAGAATTAGACTTCATTGCATTCCCGTAAGAGTCATGGGGAAGGTGGGTCTCAAAAAGAATATGAGGACTTGGAAGTCTGCCTTTAAATGAGGCTAGGATTCAGAGTCATCATTCTGAAACTGATGGCAGTGGGCCATGGACACAGAGGATGGCTGCATCACATGGCACTCCTAGTAAAATGGAAAAACCCTCTGTGGGCCTAGGGCTAAACTTAGAACCAATCCTATCCTGACAAAAGTAATAGCTAATTGCTTTTAGTGTTTTCTACACATGAAATGCACTAATGCATTATTATATTTAATATTTTCTATATATTTTTAGGGTAAGCATTATTTTTATTACAATTTATATTAGTTTTCTATGACTGCAGTAACAAATTACCAAAAACTTAGCTACAACTCAAAAAACAAAGTTGATACTCTTTCTATAGGTCAGGTTGTCTAAGGGAGATTCTGTTTCCTTGCTTATTCATGTTGTCGGCAGAAATCAGGTCCTTGTAGTTGTAGGACTGATATATCAGTTTCCTCAGCTCCCCTCTAAAAGAAGTTTGGCTTGTGGCCATATTCTTCTATATGCAAAGCCAGCAAGGTGGGCTGAGTTCTGCTCCTGCTTTGAATTCCTCCTGTCTTTTCTTCTGTTGCACTTTTCTCACTGATTTCTGCCTCCCTCTTCCACTTTTAAGAATCCATGTTGTTACATTGGGCCCATCCAGATAATCCAGGATAATTTTCCTATTTTAAGGCCATTAGCCTCAATTTCACCTGCCAAGTTTCTTTTGCTATGTCATAGAATACATTCAGTTTACAGAGCTTAGGGCATAAACATTTTTGTGGTTTGGGGGGTCAAGCAGCCTTACCTGCCTACCACAGCCCATACTCTGGCTCCCAAAGATTCATGTGTGCCCCACATGCAAAATACCTGGTGTGGAATGCGTCATTATTAACTTTCTATCCCAAGCACCTGGGACATTCTTGACACTCCAGAAATTTGTAAGTGAATGATATATATTTTTTAAGTTCTTGCTTTGAGTATTGCAGTCCATAAAACAATCTTCTTTTACCTTCTGAGTTGTGTTGGAAAGATGAACACATTGAGGCCCTGGTATTTGCATGTGAATTAATCAGATGGCTTCTTTTCACATTAGGTACCCGTGCACTATGGAGCAACAGAAGCTGAGAAAGAATGGTCACTGAAATGCAAGTTAACATAAGGGAAATCTAGAACCTTGCTGAATTTTCATAGTGCCTCCTAGAAATAAAACTAGTCTATTTAAATCAACGTCGTTTCAATCCGTGGAAACTCTTCTGCTTTAGTATAAACTTTACTCCACTCCAGGGATACAGAAGAGGAACATAAAATTCTTCTTTTCTTCCCTAATGACATTTCAGTTACCCAATCCAAAAGCAAGTCCTATTGATTTTACTGCAAAAGTCTGTTGAATCTGTCCCCTTTTTATTCCCACTGTCATTCTGCTAGTAGTTGAAGTAATCTGGACTAGTAAAACTTCATGATTTGCAGATTTGCCTCACACCTCCTCACTTCTCTAATTTGATCCTCACGTTATTTCTAAATTATTGATCTGAGTATATCATTTTCCTGCTGAAAATCATTCAATACTTCTCCAATTCCATAAGCATGCAGTTCCAGGCCTTTCCAACCTTGTTTTAACTCCACTTGGAGTTCAGGCTTTAGACACCAGTAGAACTGGTCCGAAATTCCAGCACTACTACTTATTGGCTAGGTGGTATCAGGCAAGTCACTTAACATCCCTAAATGTAACTTTCTTATTTATATGAATGATACAGTATAGGGTTTGACCAAGAGTTTGAGGCATAGGTCAAACTCCTGGCACCTAGAAAATGCTTAAGAAGTTGTAGTTATCATGGAAACCTCCATAGGCTCCCTCCCCCACGCTGCTCACTATGCACCCCAGGTTCTAACTGAATTGCACCTGCCATACTCAGAAAGATACACATACCTCCTTATGTCTCCAAGCTTTGTAATGCAACTTCCTTTAGTCTAAAACCTTTCTATCCATATTAAACCTGGCAAAATTCTGTTCATCCTGTAAGACACCGAAGTTTGCCATTTCTCTAAAGCTTGCCATGTCTCTGAAGATATCCTGATTTCTCTTGGTCCATTGGACCAATCAATTTCACTTCCATGCTTCTATTATACTTCTTTCAAACCATTGGCATTTGTCAACTGTCAACTTACTGTGTGAGTGATTTCCTTTTCACCAGATGGCGAGTTTCCTGAGGCCAGGCCTGGTGTCTTAGTCATTATGGTTTCATCACTCCTAAGTGCAATGCTGGGCTTGGGGTTGGGGCTAAGCAAATATTTGTGAAATTGATTGACATAACAGTACCTAAAGACAGAGTATTGATGCTGGTCCGTAGCACTGCTCCCATGGCCAAAAATATTAATCTAGTTATTATTCAGAGTACTTATTATTACTATTATTACAAATAATTATCTTGGAGTCTATATATTATCTTGGGTTCTCTTTTTCAAAGTACAATAGGCTACATACTCACCAATTATGACTTTCCTAGAGCTTTCTTCACAAGTGAATTCAATATTTTATTCATATTTTCTTACCCAAACCAAATGCCCACATAAAAAATGTACATATGTAAGTAAATATGAATAGTGGTAGTCTTATGAACAATTCTATGATAAAAGGAAGTTAGATGGCAGAAGGATTTTGGTCAGAAAACATATTTTACAAGTAATCTTCTAAGGGGTTATTTTAAACAACACTAAGGAGAAAAAATTATTTCAAACAGAGGAAAAATACCTGTCCGCAGTCCCTCTAATGAATGTACTTTAAAGAAAGCCAAGGGGAATTTTAAACTCCACATACATTTTATGAACATTCAAATGAATATCTACGACTAATCTCAAGTGCATTTGAATAAAAAATAGAACAATTTTGATATTGCAAGTTGAATTATTAAGTAAAGATATTCAGTTATCAGATAGTTAATTAAGTGGAACTAACTGTATTCATTAAAATATTTGTTCCAAACAAATGTATTTAACATTCAGATATTATGCAGAATAGGTGACAATTGCATATCTCCATGGAGATCAATAATGGGATTCAGATCATTGTGTAAAGAGTCTGCAAGTTTAATGCAGAGAGAATGTCATTATTATTTCTCTCTTAATGATGGTCATTATGCGCAAACACTGATTGAATTCCATTTGTTACCTGCATTTGAGCTGAGAGGAATAATTACAATTTAAGTGTCTCCATTAAAATTCATAAAAGAATATGAATGCAAAAATTATACTTGAAACTGACAAAATATACTTTGAGGATATAAATTGTGTTTTCTGATAGGCCTCTTAAAAGTATTAAAAATAGCTTCATTTTAATAAGATGACATATAAAGATCATCTGTTGTCCTCACCTTTATGTTAATTTCAATGCTGCAGCCCATGACTAATAATAAAAAGTAAAGAAATTAACTTTTAAAAAGTAAAATCAATTAAACAAGGTGCCAGTTATTACACATACTTTTGAGGATTGGGTCATTGTCATCCCTTTTTAAAAAGTGTTTTTAATTGCTGTATGATATTAAAATGATATTCTGTCATTCCACATATTGGTGATATCTTTCTAATACCTACCACAGTTGGTAGCTAATAGATCCAAGGTTTGGACTGATGTAAATTAAGTATGCTGTGTTCTCTTGCATTTGTTTGGCATTTTTTTTTATTTTGACCTGCTGTGCACTGTTCAACATTTATAATTTCAGATGCTAATAGTTATTACTTTATGGGCCACGCCAATCCAGAATTTTCAGTTGATAAACCTGCACTTGTCCCAGAGTGAAACGAAACATACTAAGACGCTGTACAGGATGCCACCAAGCCCAAAAAGCCTTGCTTTTTGGTAGCCTGAATTCGCCAAGTCTAATGGGAGAAGGTTTAGTATTTAATGCTACAGAAGCCACAAGAGATGGAGGTGGCATGGTGTTGTGAGGCATGTAGGCTCTCATCATGTTTGGAAGAGCATCTGAAGGGAGAAATGATGTTTTCTTTCTGTACCAGACACTCTTCCCTAACTCTCTTTCACAACCTCAAATTGCAGTGTTTTGAATTTAAAGTGTTTCTATTACACAATCATTTGATATCATTAAGCAAGAACAAGGAACCAGGAAGTCATAGAATTTTTGCCAGTGAAGATCTTTCTATCTCAATTCATCCACTTTCATCATTCTACAGATGAGAAAACCAAGGTCCAGAGATGCTCATGATTAAACATTTTCAAATGTTTGTGGCAGACTTAGGACCAGGACTCAGGCCCCTTGCCATTGACTATAGCATTCTTTATTAATAGTATTTTTGAGCATTACTGTCAATATATTCATATATATTCACTTTTGTCATCATATGTGGAATTATTTTTTTTTAAACCTGTTCACTTAGAGTATCAGTTTTTGAAGAAATATCATATTTGTGACTATGGTTATTATGGTTTAAATGGCTATAAATGTAACAAAAATTATCTGTGTTACAATAAAAAAAAACATAAATTGTATTCCTCTAAATGGATAAATAGTTTGAGACTGCCCAGTTAGCTATGCCCATAATCTCCTTGAGTATCAATGTTTCCAATCTTGCCAATTGATCGCTTTTAGGTAAAATGCAGATATTAGAATTATAGTGGACAGTGTCTAGTTACTGGCTATAGCACCTGGCAGTTTTCCATGGAATTTTGATTCTCTTGAATCAGAAGGAAAGACAGGGAAATAGGGGGGCTTATGGAAGGGGATCGACAAGATTCCCATCAAGCATCTGTCCTTGCTGAGGTGCTTACAACCATTAAAAAAAAAAAAAAAAGGAGAGAGGAGGGAAAAAGCCAAAAGGAAGAGAAAAAAGAGAAACAAATAAAAATGAAAATAATTGACTGGAGATCAGCAACTTCTTGCTGAAATGGCAGATAGGACATATGCTTGTGTTGCATTCATGTTTATTTGTGCATTCTAGTTTACAGACTAAAACTTTGAGTCAAAAACAACCCTCTCTTTATAGACTAAACAACATCAAGGTAGTATATCACCCAGCTCCTAAATATAAAGACTAGTGGGAAGCATTAGAATTCAGTCTGACATGAATTAGCAATGATCATAGTACTATCATTTTAAATGGGGGAAAGAAAGACCTGTGTTCCTTTTAGAGAAACGAGTGGTACTTACCTCCAAGAAGCAGAGCAATGTTGAATAGGCTAGTATGTGAATACAACCTAAGCTTTTGATTCTATTAGTATCTACTAATAGCAGTTCAGATCAACTGGGGTTAAATCATAAGTATATTTAAAAAAAAAAAAAACCTCACACACAAGTAAAATAGCTACCAATTGAATTCCTTAACCAGTTATTCTTGATTGACCTCACACTGCTGTTTGAACTGCCCTTCCTCAGGTATGCAAATCTCACTGGATACTTAAGGGTCCTGCTTTCTCAGTCTGCGGTAAAACTTAGACCAATCATTTTCTAGCGTGTTCAAGCTAATCAAATGATATCCTTTGTCACACCTTATTTCTCAGGTCTCTGACATGGCAAGAGAAGTTCATGGCAACCGTAATTTGTCCTTATAATTCTTTTGGAACTATTCAATGCATGCAACAGGAAGTAGACAGTTTCTGGAATAAAGACTCAGGCTTAATTGGTTAAAAAGATTGAAATGGCTAAATTAAAATCAAGTCATATACTGCAGCCAGGAAAGGGAAAAGGGGAACGTGTTCTTGTCTGATGTTATCGACCTAGGTTTTGCATTGAGGAGGGGGAGCTCCAAACATGAGAAATATGCCTTATGTTGATTATCACCCGGTGAAGTAAGAAACCATAAATAACCTAAAGTAAAGGGCATGAACTTCCCCACAAAGTCAAAGCTCCTCTTCATGCAAGGTGAACTGGCAAACGGAAAAATTCGTTTGCAGTTGCTATTCACTTTATATAAGCATTAACGCGCCTGTGTAAAAATGCAAGTTTCCTGCACTCAGCAGGTCTTGAGGGATAGGTAAAATGACACATATAGATGGGCAACCTGATTTCCAAACCGTTTTCACCCTGCTGGATCTTGTGAAAGTGGGAGCTATATTATTGCAGTGGAGCGAGCTTACTATAGTTATTATTAGACATGATTCACTATTGTTCAAATAACGTTTTACTAGAGACATTAATTTGCATCTACAAATGCAGTTCATTCTGGCTTAAGGCAATATGGCTCTACAGAATAGCTGAGTTTTTCCCTAGTACTACTATGCGTGGAAAGTCTTCGGGTTTACATGAGCAATGCCCCATTATAATGCCACTCTTTGTCAGTTGCTTATAAATCTATGAGACGAATGATACAAACAAAATCTCTCTCTCTCTCTTTTCCTCTTTCTTCTCTTGCCATCCCCTCCATGAAACACCCATCTCTGCAAGAATCCACTAGCTCATGGAATTAAAATAAATGATTTTCATTTGTATTATTTTTCCATATCTTCAGAAAAGCATTGTACAGTCTCTTTATAATTGGTATTTTCTGTTCCATTTACCTTGTACTTTTCGTGGTGGGCAGCATTGTTTCAATTTAAAGTTTGGCCATGGCATCCGAGATTTACACTGATACAAATTAAGGTTTGTTTCCCCTACTGACATTACATGACATGAATTCTCTCCAAATACAATAATAATTACTTTTATTCACCTTTGCCTACCTACAAAATTAATCAATTGACTGAAAGTGTTATTTGAAACAACAAAAAACACTCTTTGCATCTTGTAGGCTCACATATATTTCAGCCAGGTGTGATGGAAAATTAACCTCCTAAAATAAATATGTAAATACCTCTGCCCTAATTATAGCTACGAGCACTGCTTCAATATTCTCTCTTCTATGTTGTGGAATTCATGTACTTGTTTAATAGCACACTTAATTTAGACAGGCTGAGTGATTATGAGTGGGCCCGGCATTAAGCCTGATATCTCAATACTTCTATGATTAGAACAGTGGCCTGCTTCCTCCTTGGCTTTTATGCGTGCACATAAAATAAATGGTGGTGATTGGGACTTTTAACTACAACCCACTCTGCCAGCAGCAAATGAAAACTACATATGATCCCCACTGTCTTTGCATGTAGAGGACCGTTTCTTGGCTGTTAAGATTTGTTGTTCTGTCACCAATTTATCAGTTGGGGCCATTTAACTCATACTCACTTGAGCAGAATTAAAAGTGTTTACTTTCCTCATAAGAAGGCAGTCACATATGTACCAATTTTATTTTAACTGTGGAAAGCAGGGAGCTGAAAACAGAGTGGAGAGGGGATTCAGCAAGGCCTAATCAATCACTGACAGATTACAGCTAAAGCCACTTCCATACCCATTAAAGCAGGACAAATGCAGAATTGCAACTGAACAACTTCTAGTTTTAAGCCAACAGTGGGACTTCCTAGTTATTTATCAAAGTCATTGCTGGTAAGCAGCATGCCTCGCTGCTCGATTGTACTTCACAGCAGACAGAGCTGACTGAAGCTTCAGCCATGAAAGAAGTGTTTATGCCCTCAGCTGTGGTGCTGTCAGCCCTCTGGAATTTACTGTAAATCACACAGCTTTTATTGCAAGATTTAGTAGCTTATCCTCTGTGGGCTCTATTCACTGCAAGCTTGTTACTATTTGGATGTTAGCCTCAGTCCATAAAGGGACTTGCTACACATCATCAAACAGCAGCGAAAAACCAAAGGTTTCATTTTTCAATTTTCTAAACCCTAAACTCCTCAACAGTCATTGAATTTCATTGCAGAAAGTGGAAGTCTACTTTATTATGGTACTCAATTTCCCCAATGGAGTTATACACTTATAACATTACTTTTATTTCCAATGACAGGATCTGGCCATCTGTCCTGGCTATAATTTCATAACACACTCACTAGTTTTTATTTTAAGGGAATTTCTAGATATTACATTGAGCTTGTGACAAAATTGTAATGTATATATAAAGGCCACAATAATGATAACTGTATTTAGTACTACCTAACATCTTAACGAAATATTTTTTTCTTACTCCAGCTGTGGAAGAGAATGCATGAGCTCCTAACACAATTTAACTGACAAATGAGGGGGGTTAAGGGGGAGGTAAGAAGAACAAGTTTTAAAGAGACAGAAATATAGAAAGAATAGGTCTACTCAAGTCAGATCCACATAGAACAATATTATTCCATAGGCAGTATGTATTTTATCAAAAATGGTATTGCATGCTACTTTTATTAGAACTATTTCTCCTAGCATCAAAGAGTAAAAA
The DNA here is from genome assembly GCF_001890085.2 of Hipposideros armiger. Taxonomy (NCBI): domain Eukaryota; kingdom Metazoa; phylum Chordata; class Mammalia; order Chiroptera; family Hipposideridae; genus Hipposideros; species Hipposideros armiger. The sequence continues at coordinate 733,799 of NW_017732160.1, forward strand.
TGCTAAGAAATCTTACAGTCTGTGATAGAGAAGACTGACTTTATAATGAAGAGGTTTTGCCCTATAAAAGCTTATTAACCTGACAAGACGTTTAAAGATATTTTGTCACTTGCTACAAAATATAATGGGGACCACTTACGGCATACTCAGATCCAGCAAAACTCTGAATACAAGTGAAATGGAAAACGAAGTCCTGCATTGTTTCAATGCATTGTAATGTGCAAATTACATTTCCTAGAAGAGACAACCTACACCTACAAAGAAATTATTTTGCAGGAAGAAAGAATGACCTGATGACAAGTGCCATTTGGAGGCATTAGGTATAAAGTATGGAAACACTTTGCCTTGGGGCTTTGTTGAAGAATTCACAGGAAGTAATGGTGGTTAAAAAGCACTTGAGCCAAAACATATACATACACACACAAAGGAGCAAGATAGATTTAAACTGGGAAGCCAAGTGTGATTAGCTGGTAATAGATTAACAAGGGAGGAAGTGCATAGAGAGGAAAAGAATAGAGCCATAAAGCCATGAATAGTAATGGAAAGTACTAGCATTATGCCAAGTTTATATTGAAAAAATTTTTCAGAAGCTCTTACCAGAATAAAAGGGGACTTTAGAAAAAAAGGGGAATTTGGATTTTTCAGTGGAAACATACAGACAGACTTCATGGCCAAACTTTACATATCAAAAAATTATTCAACAACTTCTGCTTCTGCTAAGATGAATAAGTCACTGGATTTACTCTCCTGCCTGAAAAACAAATTCGAAGTCATACACAAATATGGAACGACAGCTTTTAAACATTCCACATCAGGCAGCACGTAAAAGTGGCCACTGGGAGAAAAGAAACAAACAAGGTGAGCCCTATGAGTGTCCATTTTACTGCCTTGGCATAGTTTCCAGACTGCAGCACAGGGAGAGGGATTCTAGGTGAAGCCCAGCAGTGTCCTGGAATTGAGCAGGCATCAAACTTAGGAAGCCAAAGTAGCTAGAGTTCACAGGACAGGATACCAGAGAGGAGAGAGACACAAAGAGAGAACTCCAGGGATCTGCAAAGGCCCCTTGAAGCCTTCGATTGAGCACTGAGCCGCACATGTATGTGAGGAAACTGCCCAAGGAAGGGGAGAAAACTCCTCAAAGGAACAGGACAAAAAGTCACTGGAACTCACACAGGGCTGGAATTAGTTCATATTCCCATAGAGAAAAATGTAAAAACCTCATGATTCATACGATATCAAGTAGTATACACAGAAATATATTGCTTCAGTAATGGGAAAAAGTTAACCCTTTACTAAAGGCTGTTCTGGATCTACCTAGCAAAATTCAAAAACAAGACTTGACAGAATTCAGCTTGTTTCCAAGCAACCTAATTAAGTCCAGAACGAACCTCAAACCTCAATAAAATTTATAACAATATATCTAGCACCCAACAAGTTAAAATTTACAGTATCTGTCATGAAATCAAAAATTTCCTGATACATACAAAGAAACAGGAAAATACAACACACGATGAGGAGAAAAATCAATCAATAGAAAAAGATTCAGAAATGACAGATAATACAATTAGTATGCAAGAGCATTAAAACAGTTATAGTTAAATTCCATATATTTAAGAATGTAGAAGAGTGAGAATCACAAAGACATTGATGATACAAGAGACCCAAATTACATTTCTAGAGATTAAAAAAGCAATGTAATGCCTGACAAAAATTTCGCTGGGTAGAATTTACAACAGATTAGACAATGAAGAAAAAGGATTAGTGAACTTGAATACATTGCAAAAAAAAAAATTGATATGAAAAATAGAGATAAAAGACTGGGGGAAAATGAACAGAAAATCATGTGCTGTGGGATAACTTTAAGCAGGGAATGTAACTATATTTGGAGTCACCAAAAAGGAAGAACAGAAAAAAAAATGAAAATAATGGTCAAAAGTTTTCCAATTTTGTTGAAAATTATAGGCATATATATTCAAAAAGCTCAGCAAAAGCCAAGCACAAGAAACATAAATTAAAACAATACTAATACATGTTATAATTAAATGACTTGAATCAAGTATAAAGAGAAAATTCTTAAAAGCCACCATAGAAAAAAAGACATGTTATGTAGAGGAAAAAAGACAAGACTAACAGCACACTTCTTGATTAAAACAATGCAATATAGAAGACAGTGGAGAATTACCTTTGAGGTGCTGGGAAAAAAAAAAAAAAAGACGTGTCAATGTACAACTCTAAACTCAGTGAAAATAGCTTTCAAAAATGGAGGAGAAATAAAAAATTTTATTAGACACAAAAGCTGAAAAAAATTCATTTCTAGCACATCTGCATTA
>NW_017732161.1:0-1107 GCF_001890085.2 Hipposideros armiger
ATAGTTATCTCCAAGATCACTTCAGAACTATGATCTTAAAAATTCCTAAATAAATCCTTAATGTTTTTAGTCTCCAAGGTAGGATGAAGGAGTGATATGAAATTTCTATTTTATATGATGGACCTAGCAAATCAGAATCTTACTTGCATAACGTTCTAAACTATCCTGAAAAAGATGTCAGTAGCTCCAATACAAAGACACTTAAACTCAAATCAAATGCACTTATATCTTCAGGGCACATTAAGTAGAGTCAACATGGTCTTCCAGAAAAAAAACCCTGGCTTCAAAAGCTTAGTCACTGAAGCAAAGCCTTAGCATGCCATGTAATCGCTCTAACTCGTGTCCTTGTATGAAAAATAGGAATCACAAAAATCTACCTCATGAAGATAATTTGATAAATAAATGAAAAAATTATAGGGTATACTTTCTGAGATATATTGGGTATATATCAGCACAATTTGTGCTGGCTAAATTTTCAAACTAAAGCACATTAAAGGTTATAAGACATGAACTCAAAACTTAAGAGGAGAAATTTGAATCCACTGTGAGAGATCATAAAGAATTAACGAAGATTGTTCGGTGCTGTAAGAAAAAGGAAGTGAATATAAAATGAGGTGAACAGAGAACAATGTATTACATAAAGCTCGCTGCTTATTTACAGAAGCAGATGAGCATGGAGTAGAAAGGGAATTGGAGTTTTTACCTGCTTAGACACCTGCCTCAGAGTGGTGAATATAAATATTGATTCCATCAGCCATATTGAGGACTTGTGGAAAGCTTACAACATCCATGTCTTCTAGAAGACATATGGATAAATGAAAGATGTAGAGATGAACAGATGCAAATATACATAAATAAATACATGGATCAATTGGCAACAATTATCAAAAGCATGGCATCAAATAATTTAAAAGATGATTCTACGTATTTTATCTAAATAAGTTCACCATCAGGAAAGGCTTTTAACAGTAAAGTTAGCTACTGAGCTAGACCCCCTAGGATGGGCTAAGTCATCCTTAGTAAACATGGAACAGAGGGCTGGAAATGGAGAGGTCATTTTAAGCTTGGACACTACATAAATAAAATCAAGGTTGGTGAGCGCGAATT
>NW_017732161.1:4032-5283 GCF_001890085.2 Hipposideros armiger
TGGTTTTTAAATGCAATCTATTACTAAAAGGAACTCGGGCTCCTTGAAGAAATGGATTCTTTCAAGTCTGAGGGGAGAAAAGCACAAGGTGAGCCTGGAGCAGCTTGCACTAGAAAGCAAATAAGTAAAAAAATGAGGGCGTGTTAACATGACATAGGAACCAGCTTGAAGGGCTCCTATTGGTCAAATTTGGGTAACTTTGCACATCACAGAAAAATTACAATGATATATAAAGCACTAAATGAAAAAAAGAAGCCATCAGTCCATAGTGATATTCAATAACAAAAAAGAGAAAAGGGAGAAAAAGCAATTATTATGGAAGACTGCCAGCCAATCAATGTAGAAGAAATGATAGAATTAGAAAATCACTATTTCTCAAATACCAGTTTAATTATTGTTTCAGGAAAAGATTAAAAATGCATAATGAAACCTCTGGGTGATAGGTTATTACTGACAGATAGGCTCTTCACCAGTCTCAAGAATCAAAAATTAGAATTAATTGCAAATAAGAAAAGGTATCATTTACAATGGGCAGATATGGTGAACATCTTAACTAAGTGGTCAAACTTCCATTACCAATAAAGGAAACATGTGACATCACGCCCCTCTTCTGGTGATGCAATAGAAAGCATAAATATAATCTATGCGGTAGTTTGGCCAAAAATGGTTAACTTGAATCTCGTCATGAAGAAACAGACAAAATCAGAAATCTGATTTGGACTCTTCAAAAATATTACATAAAAAGCAGAGGACCTGATCTAGATTCAAGTAAACCAAAAATATGACATCAAATGCAACATATAACCTTTGCTTGAATCCCAGATGAAGAATGGAGAAGGACGAAGCTATAAAGGATAACAAACTTTGTGACAACTGGGAAATGTTCAATATGACCATATATTAAATATAATTTTGTTTCAGAGTTCAATGTCTTAAGTATTATAACTGTATTTTATTTTATATGCCCTTATTAAACTAAAAAAAGTGAGTAAATATATAACACAACATATATACAGATAGATGTAGAAAGAAAAAAAGCCAAGTTTGTGAAATGTTAACTGTTGCATGGATCTCCATGAAGGCTGTACGGGTGCTTGCTATACTATTCTTTCAATTTTCTATAGGTTCAAAAATATCAAAATAAAAAGCTGATAAAAATCAACTCTTCTGTTTAGTGATAGCTGAACAGTGTACTACGTACAGGTAACAAGGTATCATTGTCTTTGCTCTTCTGGGTCCTATCCTTGGCGC
>NW_017732161.1:6523-8778 GCF_001890085.2 Hipposideros armiger
ACACTGTTTTATGTTTTACTGTGAATATGTAAACTGGTTTCTCAGGAAACCATTTTAAGCTGGGGAGAAAAAAACTTATTATCCATTTTCTTAAATTAGAAGCTACTTTTCCAGAAGCTGACTGTTTATGGACAAGAATCTTATAAGTATTCCCTTTTCTCCTCAACACATCCAGGTCAGAGTTACAGTAAACACCCCATCCCCAACAAATGTGCTGGACTGAATTAAAAACTGAGGAAAGAAATTATAATTAAGTTATAATACATTTAAAACATAAATTTCCTCCAAAATGTGGAAAAAAAAAACCACATTGTATATAAAAGCATAAAGGTTCAAATGGTAAATCAAGTTAGGGCAGATAGTAGGAAAAACAGTTTGAGGAATGATGGAGGGGTGCTGCCACAAGAAACTGATGGTTAATTGGCCAATAAAGGTATCTATGAATCAATGATCCACTCTCAAAGAAAAAAGTTCAGAGAATGCTGAGATAACCCTGTTGACTCTTAAAGTCCTCAAGTATAAATCATATAATTTCTTTCATCCATTCTCCTTTGGTTTTGAAGTGGTCAATAGTACCAGGTTATAAATATTTTACCAAACAAAAATTTTTCAATTATCTGAATTACCCTAAATGCCTTTATTTATAAAAAGAATTTTCTTTCCTCCATGGAAATAAAATAATAATAAAAAGAAGTAAATATACATTAATATGAGAGCTTTAAAAATTATTTGTGCATGGCATTATTAATATATCTAAATGCATGTGTCAAACACTGGGTCTTTCGTATACACAGAGCTGTATCATTTGATGAAAAGCTAAAGATGATACTTAGCAGTAGATTAATTAACCCTTGCAACATTACAACTTTTACAACTTTGTAACTTTTTCATTTAGAGTAAGTACATTTGATTGAATATGTATAAAGACCTAAGTGTAGGGAAAACATTTACAATAGACTATGTCACCATGCCTTCAGATTTCAAGCAGAAGAGCTCGACTTTTGAANTTGTGACAACTGGGAAATGTTCAATATGACCATATATTAAATATAATTTTGTTTCAGAGTTCAATGTCTTAAGTATTATAACTGTATTTTATTTTATATGCCCTTATTAAACTAAAAAAAGTGAGTAAATATATAACACAACATATATACAGATAGATGTAGAAAGAAAAAAAGCCAAGTTTGTGAAATGTTAACTGTTGCATGGATCTCCATGAAGGCTGTACGGGTGCTTGCTATACTATTCTTTCAATTTTCTATAGGTTCAAAAATATCAAAATAAAAAGCTGATAAAAATCAACTCTTCTGTTTAGTGATAGCTGAACAGTGTACTACGTACAGGTAACAAGGTATCATTGTCTTTGCTCTTCTGGGTCCTATCCTTGGCGCTCTCTTCCTGATTGACGGCTTGCTCAGCAAATGATACCTCCAGGTTGATATCTGTTTCAGAGGCAAGTGTCTCCTCAGGCACTGGTGGGATCAGCTCCTTTTCACCAGCAACTATGCTAGATGCCTGGTCTGAGAAAAAAAACAAAAGATCCAGTTCACACACTGTATTTCTTTTCTTGCTTTCTTTTTTTTTTTTAACGTCTAATACATTGACTACATAAAAACCTTTGGGAAAAGTACTATTTACTATAGGCAATAATTAATGGTTATTTTAACAGTAAAAAGCATAATATAATCAAGGAATCCTACCAATGGTACACAGAAGGTAGAACAGGGGTGGTAGTGACTTGAAAGCCACAGTTCAATTGTGGACTCTTTCTCTGAGGTCACAATTCTTAGACTGGGTCCAATTCCAAAATATCGCTCGATGACCTCAAACTTTGAATGAAAAACCTCACAAAAATTTAGTAGATTTAATTGTTGTTTTATTTTACACTGGGAGATTAAAAAGCAAAAAAGGGAGAGGAGGAGGTTAGTTGTAATCTATCTTAGAACTAGTGATATACTATTTAATTTCCTCACAGTGGAACAGATTCCTGGAATAGACCTCGTCTACTCCCTGCCTTTCATTTCTGGAACGTTACCTACCTATCATAGTAAAAATTTAAAAACAAGAATAAATGCCAAAAAGTTAGCACTGTGGAAGTCAAGTCTGGAGGTACCTGGTACAGAAATCAATAGGTTTTGCACCTGATTCTATCAAAGACTATAAAAGGTCCTACAAGTTATAAACCTAGTCAAATAACTTCCAGACATTACATCATTTCAAGGGTATAATAAGCTTAACTTTGGGGGTAAAGG
>NW_017732161.1:10803-27499 GCF_001890085.2 Hipposideros armiger
ATAAATATATAGACATGTATGTGTCTGTACCTCCACCATGCACACATTTACATATATACATAGACATGGGGGTTTCTTTAGGTTTGTTTTTTTTTGTTTTTTTTTGTTTTTTTTGTTTTTTTTTTTGTTGTTGTTTTTTAAGGCAGGGGTGCAGGAGAGAAGCTCTTAGAAAAGTATGGAAGGAAAAATAGAGATACCGGATGTTCCAAGACTCCAAAATGCCCTCATATAACCTTGGACTAACTCCTGATTTTTATAGGACAGTTGGGAACACTTCCTGGTCCTCCAGTCTACCTGATACTCCTCCCCAGCTATTTCCAATCCAAATACAACACTACTTATGGCATGGACGCTCGAGGTGCCAGGTCTTAAGAACATAAACAAAAGGACGAGTCCCTTAGCAAGAATCCCACAGCCACAGACATCTTTGTATAGTTTTAAAACAACATATTAAGGATTAAATGTTTAAGCTTAAGTCTATCATTTTAATTTAGAACACTTTTCCTTTTTGTAAATAAATGAAGTAACTATAAATTCTCTCTTGATAAGTGCTAATGAAGTCATAATACTTATTTCCATCCATGCCTTCAATTTCTAATCCATTTCTAAAATAAGAGATGTAGAAGAAGAAAAGTATGTAAAGAAGAATTACAGTCAATTGTCAAAAAATAAAAAAGAAATCTTATCTTTTTTTAGTTTTTCTAAACTTCTGAAAAGCAACCCATTTATGAATTAAGAACTTAGGATTCGAGAACAAGGCTTCAAATTCACTGGCTCCACTTACTAGCTGGATGAGAAAGTGACTTCACGTATCTAAAGTATAGTCCTCTCAGCTGTAAAATGAGTCTGTAACAATACGTACTATATGGAGTTCTTGAGTATATTAAGTTAGGTAAACACCTCTGAATAGTACCTGGCACATGGTAAGCATTCGGGAAAAGTGACTATGTATAGAGATGCTAGAAAAGATAGACATTCGCAAAAATTAACGATGACAACACCAACAAAAAAATCAAAGGCTCACTATATTCTCTGCCTTCTGCAATTATCTACGTGGGTACTTCATATTCGTATTTTAATAGAATTTGCTTACTAGAATTGAAAGTGAATGTTTTAAAAGGCTGTATCTGTTTGTTACACAAGTAAACGGGAAATTACAAGAGAACAGGTCCCACATACCATCTTTTCCTTGGTATTTGTTTTCATTTGTTCTGACTGACTGTGATTCAGTGCCATCTGGAGCCTAAAGATAGAAAATGGGCCATTTAGTCATCTCCAACTCACAACCAGAAAAATGGTATTGCAAATAATTCCATTACTAACCTTCAGAGTACAAGAACTGTATTCAGAATTATTACAATCACAGTGGGGGGGAAAAGTACTATGGTTATAATCAACAAATATTTGATCACCCACAAAATGTAAGACACAATGCTGAGTCCAATGGGAAATATGAAAAATATCAAGAGTTTCCCCGCCATCAAGAACGCCACCATTTAGTTTAGGGGAAAAGACAAACATATCAAAAAGCTAGTAATATCCATCGACAGATGAATAGATGTGGTCTATCCATACGATGGAATATTATTTGGCAATAAAAAGAAATGAAGTACTGATACATGCTACAACATAGATGGACCATGAAAACATTATATTAACTGAAAGGAACCAGTTACAAAGGCCACATATAATATGATTCCATTTCTATAAACTGTCCAGAATAGACAAATCATAGAGACAGAAAGCAGACTAGTGGTTGCCTAGCAGTGAGGAGGGAAATATGGGGAATGACTGCTAATGGGTATGGGCTTTCTTTTGGAGATGATGAAAATGTGCTTGTGGTGAAAAAGTTGTTTGTGGTGATGGTTGCAAGTCTATGACTATACTAAAAAACCACCGAACTGTAGACTTTACATGAGTGAATTGGGTGGTGTGCACATTATAGCTCAATTATGCCATTATAAAACAAAATTACAAGTTGACATGTAGGTAATAAAATAGAAATCTTCAAATTGAAAAAAAAAAAGCTAGTAATAAATGCTATAAAAGCTAGATATGCAAAGGAGCTGCTTTTTCAAGGGGTTGGGACAGTGACAGCCAAGGAATGTAGCCCTCCAAGGGTTGATGGACACAGTAAAACACGCTGACTCTCTCCACACCAGTAAGTGTAGCCAGGCAGCACTTCCTCCTTTCCCAGTTGGCTTCAGAAGGAATTCAGTAATCAGGAAGGGGAGTCTAGATCAATCATACACAGAGGTCTATTTGAATGAATTACTTTTAAAATAATCATTCTGTTGGATTTTCATCTCTACCCAAAAGAAGGCAGCCTTTGTAGTTGTCCTCGCCATACATTTCACCTCAAACTCTGAGCCAAGGACTTCTCCCTCCACCTGCACTCTAGGAAATGTCTAGAAAAGCACTGGAGCAGGTATATAGGGACAGTGAGTGTACTACATAGAGACCAATGGTACCCAGGAGTGTGCATAGTGACTACCAAATCACAGAAGTGGTACAGGCGGTCATGGCACTACTGCCATCTCACTTGGGACTGAGTAATACCACCCTCCTTTTCTCTGCCCACAAGCCCACGGAGGATGAGCCCCCCCCCCATAGCACAAATGAATATAGTGAGTGTTTCTAATCTTACATAGGAACACACATTTTGGAGCATGTGGTCAAAATTGTTTTCCTTAGCAATTGAAGACGACAGTGCAGATGGTATTCATTTCTGTATTATATTTCCTAGTGTCAGCAAGGTCTTTATGAGGAAGCATTTAAAAATGAAAGAGCTGAGTATACACTTATTTGAGAACAGAAGAACTACAAGTGAAGATGGTTGGCCCATGTTTTCTTGAAGGATGGAGGATATATTTCTAATGGATGGCAGTGTTTCAATGAAAGGCATGCAGTGTAAGCAAGTTAACATTATTTTCATTTACTTGTGCTATTTCTCTTTTAATGACTCAATAGGTTGATACAATCCACCAATTACCTTGGACTCATATGATGTAGATGAGGCATGACTAGGAACCTGTTGAAAAATGCTACTTCTAGCACCTGGTAGCAACATCCTCTTGGAAAACGGCATGAATCTCCAGGTGTGTGTTGCTTAGGTTCAGCTTTCTGTCCTCTCTTTTACTTTCTCTTACCTCCCTTAGAAAGGGTTCTTTAATTGGGAAGGACATGTTATAATACTATATTCCCTTACCATTCATTTTTCTACTGCTGGAAACCTAGTCCAGTCCAACTCCAGTGGATGTCCCAAATAATCACTGGGTGGCAATCAAGTGCTTAACTGCCTCATACCAGCAAGAGGCCTGCATAGAATAATCCAATGACCCAAAATCTATTAAAGAACTAGTTTGATCCACAATTCACCATGCGAATGGAATTGAACTCTGAAGCTATAAAAGATACCATAGAAGAATGTAATGTCTACAAAAAAGCAAAAAAAACTCTACATAACAGAAAGATACCTTCAATAAAAGCCCTCTCATTCCCTCATTTCTTTTAGAGTCATAAAATTTTGGGGTTTTGTTATTTATAGTGTAAATAGAATCTCATGTTTGGATTACTTAATATCAGAATGATGTATGGAAACCCAAATATAGCAGGAATGCATAGTGGTTAAAAGCACCTACTGTAGTCAAATGAATGTGGGCTTACTATCTACGGGACATTGAACAAGTTCCTTAAAGTCTCTGAGCCTCAGCTGTAGAATGGAAATGGTACTACCTCACTCAAAGGACACTTTAAGGATGAGGCAAGGAAAGTAGTTACCACAGTTAAGTGTTCAGCAGTGGTGGCAGCAATTATTGGTGGTATTATTATCATTGCAATCATTGCTCAAGGTAGGTCTCTTGCCATGCCTTCCCTGACATTTTTTCATTCATCAGTCCCAGTCTCTACCAGACTCCAACAGCTATCACTAATAACTTAGTCATCTTGACAAATATTTACTCAAATTTTCTATGTGCTAAATTTTTTTGTGCCTACGTGCTAAGCGTTCGGCACAAAAGGGAAGTTACTCCAGGTTTCCAGGTTCCTGCTTTATAATTCAGCTGTAATCAGCTCCCTCACATTCCACGTCCAATCCTTCCCCAGTGAGTCTAGGAAAAAGCAAATATTCCTACAAGAGTTAAGAGATAGAAAGAATCCCCTATCTCTTGCTGTTCTATTATATAATATAAGCAACAATTGGTAGTCACATTATCTGGGGGGTTAGGGTCACTCCTCAGGCTCCAAGAACACCTAATATAAGGATTATCACACTGAATTTTAACTGGTGTCATTTTCTACCCCATCAGAATGACTTCTAGAAGTACAAGGATCGAGTGCTCTCTTGATCACGACCTGCACAGAGCTTTACTGCCTGCAATATAATAAGGGCTCATTAAGTTTTTAATAATTTGAATTGAACAGGATTGGTCTAGTTGATTCTAAGAAAGTATCCCTTTGTTTTAACACCAAAAAAAAACACCTACTTTTTCTTTTGAGTCTCTCTGTTGAGCAAATATGTCTCTGACATCAGGAATCTGGTATTGTTTGTTCTTTTTCCTTAAGGTCTGGGAGACCGTCTCTACCCGTTTCTGAACCGCGGCTGCCTGGGTCCGAGTCAGTGTTGATAAAAACACCATGCTTTCTTGAGGATCTTCAGCAGACTCTCCAAAGAGATTGGACAAACCAGCCTCCTTAAGCCACTCTTCTTCCAATTCGCCCTCTAAGACATTAGAGAAAAAATGGTATTTAAATCAGAAAATATAATCACTTCTATATTTTTTAAGCTTTTAAAAAAATTCTTACTGAAGCTCTTCTATCATAACCAAACCACAGTGCTAAGAATCATTATCTGAAACCTGGACAACTGCCAAAAACGCCAACCACAGAGATATCAAATTTTAGATCCATTTCATATATATACTCAATTAAAATTTTTAAATGACTTCACATGTAATTAACCTCTATAACTTCTCTGTGGATTAACTATGGGAAGATAATACTGTTCCCTTTCCAGGGATGAGCAAGCAATGAAAATATAACTTATTTCCATCAGGTTACAGAAGGAAGTCAATGCTGGGGCTATCTATTAAAGCCCTGTTTCTTGGCTTAAATTCAGCAATACCACAGAGTCAAACACTAATTGATGGAAAGGTTTGTTTTCTCTGTTCACTGTAGCTGACAGGGAGCATGGCAAAAAAAGTAAAGAGCATTTGGACATCAGGACCTAATTAATTTCAAATTAATTTCTTTAATCCCCCTAATCAGCACATCAGACTCATTTTTTTTTACAAATTAAAAAAAAAAAAGCACACTATCTTCAGCAAAAATAGCTTATTTTAGTCAACAAATTACATAACAATCTATTTAAAACACTGACAGCAGGATATAAACAGTAAAGCAAATACTATGCAAGATCTAATAAAAAATATAGAAAAATGGAAAGCTAACTAAAATAGATTCATGCCAAGCACCAAATTTATAGAGGGAAGTGAAAGACCAACTGTCCTGGACAAAAAGACCTGCATCTATACCCCTTTTCTGCACCTTCATATTCATGTCACTTTGGTCAAGTCACTTAGCCTCAAGCTGACTCTGTTTTCTCATCCGTAACCTATAGCACAGCTGTGCTGGCTGCCTCATAACCAAATATGAGAATGTTATATGAGAAGAGCTTTGCAGGGCTCTATTATAGCCCGTATCACATGATGTAGTACTGACTGGTTTTCCTGTCTATCCTTTTACATTATATAAACTCCTTGAGGATAGAAATCACGTTGGCTGCAAGAAACGTAATGTAGTGTCAGACGTTTCAAATGCCAGGCAAAAAAAAAACACAACAAAAAACCTGATTTGTACTGACTTAAAAATCAGTCATTATTATTCATGCTATTAAAATAGAACTCAGTACAATATAAAAACTGAATTGCAAAAAAAAAAGCTGATATTGCCATGATAAGGAAAGTAAACAAAATTATAATATAGACTCATTTGTTCCATTAGAAAGTACAGGTAAACTCAATTTAAATTAAAAGAAAAGGCATGGACATGTAAAAGTATTCACAATTCGTCTTGAAAATCACAATGAACTACAATTTATAAGTTAATCTTAATCTTGGAAAATTATGAAATAGCTAATGACATATGGCTATGTTTCAGGCCTGAATGCTTTTCTGTAAAATGTTCGCTCCTTATTCAGAGGCCACTTCTATACTGCTTCCATCTTGAAACACTGACACAGGAAGATTGAGATGCTATGATCACAGATAAGCTCGACTTTACTGGTAAAATGAGAAAGAATGAGAGCATAATGAAAGAAAACCCAAACAAAAGAATGAATTGATTATAACTTTCTTTTACAGATATAAGAAAAATTAAATTTAAAAAAAAATCTCCATTTTTTTTCTTTTTAAAGTATTACTTATGGATTTTTCAAGAAATGTTACAACAAAGAAGGAAAATTTGTTTATGTAGCTTTGGCCGCTTAAACAATTCAACACTAGGTCATTTATAGATAAGAAATCTTCTATTGCAAAGGAGACCACGATTAGTGCATCATGAAGCAAGGGCTGTGGCTCCTACTTTTTTGGCATTTTCATCAATTTATAAACCAAAGAGACATACTTATAAATGTATGAATGGCACAAGGCACAGAAAGAAAAGTAATATACTAGATGCCAGAATTGGTCATCACAACTTGATGACTGCTTGGATTTAAGAGGTTGAAAGAAACAGTATGAAATTTAAGGGGGGGGGGGGAGTAAAGTTTTACATGTTTCTTCCATAATATCAAGTACAGAAGTGAGAATGTGGTAAATATGGCTGGAAGGAAATGACAAAAATTATAGACCAAATACAAGAAAAAAGCAAATATGGAGATTAAAAATACTACTGCCACATTTTACTGTGCAAATCTATACCCTTAGGTTAGCTGACTAACCCTGTGGCATTGCGTCTAATCTGGAGTACTCCACTTTGAAAGACAGGATGACTAGGACTGGGACAGGTCTGAAAACCATGCACAAGGATTGGTTTCTGTGAATCTTTTTTCCTTCTTCAAACATTTGAAAGGCTATCATGTAAAAATAGAATAGACTTGTTCTGCTCTTCCAAAAAGCAAAATCACGGCACATGAGTCAAAGGTAGAGTATAGCAGATTGTAAATCAAAAGAATATAGAACATCAAAACAATTCGAGCTGACTGACCAATGGAAAAACAGCATCACTGCATCCACACTCACTAGAAGCCATAATAAATACCATTTGGCTAGGATACCACAGAAGGTATTCAAAGGGAGGTTAGATGATTTTGAAGATCAAGTCTAACCCTAAAATTCTATGATACAGTAAGCTTAGCCAACAAGATTATAGCCATATAAGCCTACAGGAATTTACTCATGCCACTTGTATTTGGCAGCTGCATCCATAAATCTGACACAAACAGTAATTTTCAAGATGAAAGGCAACCAGCATTATCTTTTTTGGGTTGCTCTATCATTAATTTTTTATTATTGTTGTCATGCTCCTCTTCCCTTCCATGCATTCATCTCCCATAAATACATATACATTACAAAAAAAAGTTTTATTTAGTTAGTTATTACCATCAGGCTCTTTGACAACCACCACCTCTTGATCTTGTCTGTTCTCATTAGACTTCTTGATGTTTTCCAGTTCAATCCAATAGTCCTCCATAGATAGTTCATCCACAGAATCCTGGGAACTCGATCGATCAAATGGAGGCTTTTCCTTAACTTTGGTGATTTCTTGGTTCATAGTGTACTGGCCATATCTACGACTATAAATTCAAAAGAAAACATGGTTCATTCTAGTACATGAGGAAGTAATACAATTTCTAAAATTGAGCTGGCGATTTAAGGAACTTCTAAGTTCTCCTTAATAAAACCAAAGAGATATATCTTTTGAAACTATTTACCTTGAGATGCTACTGTTTATAATATGTTTGTAGAATGAACAGAATTTTGTTCTTTACCAAAAAAGGATAGGGAAGAACAAATAGCAATGTGAGAAACCATTTTTCCATTTCCATTTTGCTTAATGGACTTGTTTAAACCTAAAATTTTCTTCTTAGAAAACAATAGGTTAAATCTTGATTAGAGGCTATTGGTTAATTAAATTAGGATTGGATTTTACACAATATTTCATATTTATTATTTATACCTGTAAACCAAACTCAGTCAACCCTTATATAGCAAATTATCTGCAATAAATGAACAAGGTACTTTTTGAATTTCCATTTTATTTTTGGAACCAAAACATATTACACTCTACTATAGAAAGCAAGCTTAAATCTACTTATAAATGTACCCATTACTTATGTGTATTTTTTTCTAAAGTGCTAAAACTTCATTTATTGGAAAAATTCTGAACTTCATTTATTTGGCAATTCTGAACAAAGAGCTAAGAATTAACCTCTTAAACATTTATCTCAAACATTATCTATGAAGAGAACAATAAATTGAATAGATAAAGGTATTTTATGAGTTCATGTCAACTATGTTTTCTTTATAAGTCACATCTCACCTACTAAAATTGAATTAAAAGACCTTATAATAAAAACCCACATATAACAAAAATAGTAAATTCTTGTTTTATATCATTTATATTGAGACAGAGGAGGGAAAGCCTAATTACTTAAAAAAGGAAATTTATCAATTATTGTGCTTCCCCTTTATATTCAATATTTTTTAAAGAAACACAATTTGAATAAGGACAATAATTGGTGAACTAGTGTTTTGTTATTCTAATTTCAAATTGCTCTTTTATCTTCCAAGATATTAGGAAAGGATGCTTTGCTAGATTAGTTTTACTTACTCCACATATAGAAAAATAAAAAGAAAAGCAATTCAACAAAATTCTCTAATAGTGTGTGAACAATTTCACATTTAAACTGGCCTTCCCTATAATGATTTAAAATAGTTAGATTTAATACTACATAAGGGAGAGGGTCACTAAACTCCAGTCAAAGCTACCCAGCAGTTAAATTTCAACTAGTTTCAGTAGAAAAAGTCAAAGAACTTAATTGCTTACTGCTGCAAATAAATGTAATATAACTGACAACTGTAATATGCTAATAAGCCAGTTTTACTCCTTTAAATCCTCTCTGCCTTGATGACACATTTCAGAAGTGCTGGCTGCATTAATGAGTGAACAATCGTTGGAATCTCCCCTCAGTGGCAACCACAGGGTGGTGATGGGTGAGTGTTAGGACTGGGGCCAACAGGAGGAAGTATAGACATGTTTGTGCGAATCTCTTTCCTCCAGTCTCCATTGTCCATTGTTTGCCTCTTACATCCCTTAATTCAAGGGGCACTTCCTCCCTCTCTCTCCCAACTGTCCTGGTCACATCCTTGTATCCCCAGCCTGGTCCCCTTCTCTCACCCAAGAGGCCACCATGATATAGTCAGTGTTCCTATTTGAGAGTTTACACGCCTGCTTCTTAAAATGTGAACGAGAAAGCTATCTCTATCTTCAAAATGAAAAATGATACGTGTGTGTGTGTGTGTGTGTGTGTGTATTCCCCCCCCCTCCCCATGATCAGCAGCTCAATTTATCTATAGGTCACATTCCTTAATTCTGCTTTACCAGGATAGCTAAAGGTAATTTATGGAAAGTCTGCCAGATTATTTTTTGGTTTATTTCATGTCAAATATAGAAAGGCTCTATCCTTGCTTTTGTTTTATCTCTCATGACAATGTAAGAGTGTCCACCTTATTCCTACTTCCTACAATCCTTAGCCCCACGGGAGTCCACAGTAAGTACTATGGAATGTGTAAAGTATAATGATTCATGCCAAATAATTTGGTTTATCTGTTCACAGGAAAGAGGTGCAGTTGAACTTAAAAGTACATGAAGCCTTTCACTCCTGAAGGAATGTGTTTATTCTGGCAAGAATTGTCCAGTAAATTTCCATTAAGATAGCATGCGCAGAAAAATGCAAGGGCATGAAGCAACAGCACGGTTACGTAAATATACCTGCTACATCAAGCCCTGCTTTCAGAACCTACACAAAGAAAAAAATCTAATCGCTCAGTGCTGATGAACTCACTCAATATTTGGACTTTAATAAGATTCAAAAGCCGAATAGGTTTGCGATGATAACCGGAAAAAGATACTGACTCACGGAAAGATGGATTTTTTTTTTTAATCACCCGTAAACGTTGCAAAACCACATTTTCTCTTTCACATGAAGGTGGGGAGTAGGGAGAAGGCAACCAATCAGGGCTAGACTACCCTCTATAGTCAGCATGCCATGTATTTTGTATTTTCTCTAAAAATGTAACTTGAACATTCTTTAATTACAGTTTACATCAATAAACATGTCATGTCACCTCTTAGAATATACTCTCCTTTTGAACTCCAGACAGGCAAATGGCTAAAAGGCTTGCCCTTCTGAAAACCATCCTGGTAAGAGGCCAGGCAACTAGTTTCTTCTCTTTTGTGTTTAGGAGTATGTTACATGATACCATGTTCATTCTGCAAATTGGGTTCAAGAACATAAGGCAACATCTGTTACACATAATGAAGCGCAGAGCAGAAATATTTTCTATTGCCAAAAGACCCAAGCCAACACACGGTGCTGAAATTGAAGAAACGCAGTTTGTACCATAGGCAACTACTAATCACCCCGACCTGCCTTATAGGCAAATGATTGTGCTACATTCTTCCTTCCTCACTCCCCTTCCAGAATCCTATGTGCCAATCATCCCATGGCCACTCTTCAAACACGCTCTCAATTCTCAAGTCTTATCATTTTAACGACAGAATTAAACACTGCCCTCTAAAAGAAGCTGTTTCCTAGTCCCAGTATATTATTACCTTGCCTTTTTTCATGGGCACTCATATCACCAGCAAATACTAACTTTATAGGCTCTTAGGGCCTTCATAAAATGTCCGTTCTTTTTCATCTTGCTAGCATGTTCTCACACTGTGTTTATAAAATGTGGGGCTTTGTTTCCTTATATTTTCCCCAGGTATATCTTATCTTATTTTTCTGTGACTTTTTTTTCACCTGGTTAGTGAATTTCAAATGAACTGATATTATTTCAGTGTATTAGTAATGTCTGTTACTTATTTTGTCACAGAGAATGTTAAACTGGTCTGACAAAATTTGCTCTTCATAAGGAGGTGGGGGTTGCCATGCATTATACTGTGATTTGATAGGAAAAAACAAGCTCATTGATGAGTCATCCCAGCACCCATGCAGTCAGCGAAATGACATGGAAACATGGGACTGAGAGTCATAGTACAAAATGATTCCAGCTGTCTTAACTATCTCTGTGATTTTGCAAAATCACTTACCTACTCTAATCCTAACTTTCCCTAGCTATAAAATGCTTTTGTTTGTGGAGTTATCAAATGAGAGTTCCTCCTGAAGTGCCTGCCTCATAGGTAACCTCGAAGAGAGGACTCAAGTTAGTATCGTTGCTAACACCTGTGAAACTGCTTATTATATAACTGCCCCTCCCATAGCTTAATAAGGTCACCTTTGCCCTCTTCCAAGGTTCAGAGATTTACTTATGCTCTAGGGCAGCCATCCTTAAACCTTTTGGTCTCAGGACTACTTTACATACTTAATAATTTTTAAGTACCCCTAAAGAGTTTTTGCTTATATAGGTTAAATCTATTGATATATATACTGATATTAAAATGGAAGAAAATAAATACTAGTTTATTGAATAATAAACATCTTACTCTAAATAGCATTTTTTGAAAAAGAGAAAACTATCTTTCATACCAAAATATATATATATATATATGTGTGTGTGTGTGTGTGTGTGTGTGTGTGTGTGTGTGTGTGTGTGTGTGTATATATATATATATATATATTGTGAGATGAGTAGCATTGTTTCACATTTTTGAAACTGTCTTTAATGCCTGGTTTAACAGAAGACATCTGGATTCTGACATCTGCTTCTGCATTCAATCTTTAGCGATATCACATGTCATGTAGTCTCTGGAAAACTCCACTGTATTCTCATGAGAGAGCAAGAGTGAAAATGGCTAATAACGCCTTGGTGTTGTCATAAAAATAGTTTTGATCTCCTAGATCCCTAAAAGGGTCTTGAGACCCCTAGGTGTTCCTGGACCACACTTTGAAGACTGCTGCTCTAGGATTTCCCAAAAACATCACCTAATGGATCTCAAAAAGCACTTTTCAATTCTGTGGGCAACGCTCCAGAAAGCCTCCCTGAAAGAAACAGACATGCTTTCCTTGTGACTCTTGACCTACTTCTTTGTTTATTTTAGTTTAGTCTTACAGCCTTTCATCAAAACTGGGACGTACTCCAATGATATATCCATATTTAATTTATACTACAATGAGAAAGAATAAAAATGTCATTTAAAAACTCTTGCCTTGCCAACGTCTTTTATCATATTGCTTTTATCCATTTAGTATAAGGGGCAGACGCTCTCTCTATTACACTTTTGGCCAGTGTATTTGAAAATGTGTATTTCCTTAAAGCTCCTTTGTCATCCATACCTCTTCCTACAGCCATCTCAAGGCAGACTTATTTGGACCTAGGATGTTTCTTTGAACTCATGTTTAACTATGTGATCCAATCTCCACTTTTGGTATGTACCTACTCTATCAAGAGTCCTGCTGCTACACTTCATACCCAGTCCATCTCCTGGTTCTGCCTCATCTGGAAGCATTTCTATCACCCAAAGTCTGCTTCCTTGACGTCCTTTGATGTTAGGACTTGGTTTTGTTTGTTCTGTTTCCTTACAAGATCTTTTCTTAAGAGCTGCTTTCTTTCAAGCTTCTTAGTCTACGTTTATTTCCAATGAAGAAAAACAAGTGACTCGGTTGGATGATGTGAGACTGAAAAATAAGGTTTATTATTATTTTGCTTTGTTCTTTTTTTTTAATGTGCCAAAAAAAAAAAAGTTCTTACTCAGAATCATGACTTATCATTATCCATAATGACCAAGTATATTTTAGATAAAACCATATATACTGACAGGTACACTTTAGACGGATACTGAACTCTAGAGATTTAAACCTATCCCATCATTTTCTAGATGAAGTCATGAGGACCCAGGGTTAAATTTTCCCCAACGTCACCCAGCAAAGTGATGGTATAACCAAGGCTAGTGTACTCATTTCTTCTGTGGTCATACTAAATATACTAGAAAGGGAAGAATTTACTTTCTTTGCCTTGTACACTCCAGTCTTTCTGTTTGTATTGCACATAGCAAAAACCAAAGTGATCCTGTTGACAATCTATAATTAATGTTTTTAAATGACCACTACACGTATATACAGAAGAAAAAAAAAATTCACAATCATACCATACCTCTTCAAAATGCATAGGAACCTTTTCTAATGCAGTTTTTAAAATATGATTTGTTCACACGGGAGCATAACTTCAAATGTACCAGTATTTTAAAAAAAATAAAATCTTAAAACTGTCTTAAAAATTCACTCCACTTCTCCACCTACATTATCTCGACGTTTGAAAAAAAACAACAACACACATTTATTTCTCATGTGTAGATTTTTCCCTTTCATTTTGGCAGGGATATTAAAGAAGTAATCGCTGCCATCATGAGATGGCACAGCTATTAATATAACGTAATGGCCCTGTCCATCAGAATACAGTGAATTTGAATGACTTTGAAGAGCTGGAGCCTATGAATGACCCAAGTCATTTTTTTCCCTTGGAAGTGAATGCCTGCTATTGTTTAGCTGAAAGCAGTAATTATTAGAAGTGTCTCTGACAACCAGGCAGAAAGAACACTGACAATGCCTGAAGGCAGTAAAAAGTTGATTACAAAGCACTACCAGACTGGCCTCTCTCCGCACCCAGGAGGCCTTGGGAAACCAGGGAAAGAACCCTCCTCTCTTCTATCTGACCCAATTGCTACAGTTTCAAAAATTTATTAATTTTCACATTTCAAGTAAGCTTACTCTTACTGTTTGCATCTATTACCCCTTTCATTTTGGGGAAGCATAATTAAATTTACTCATTATTCCTTTCAGCTTTCTCTTTCTTTAAGAATAGAAGTCACTTCACATCTGTGGAGCACTTGGTAGTCTTTCAAAGTGTCCATGCAATTCTGACACACAGCACAATGAGCAATGAACTGATTAGCCTCTTAAAACCACAACATTGCCTATGTGAAGCTGAGAGGAGGAGCCCATGACACTGTTGAGAGACAGCTTTGAAAATGTGGTATTATCACTTTTACAGGAAACTGTGGCAAAACCAGTTTATATGCAAATATTACTAAAAGAATAGAGATACAGGCAGTGACCACCACCCAAATCTAGTAGCAAGAAAGAAGGGAAGGCATGGACAGAAAAGCATGTGACAGTCAGGAGGTAGCCAAGGTCAAACTCCCTTCCCTTTTATGTACAGACACAGTACATAAAGGGGAAATTATGGGCTATCACTGGCCACCAGACATAGGTCTTTCCTATTTTAGAGCTCTAGTTCTGGGTAGAATGAGATCGTCTTTGTTCCTGAGATCTGCAAATCTCTCTCAGGAGGCAGTTTCCCCTCCTTAGTTAGAAAGACAACACGTGGCCAAATGACAGCCAGGGGATCTTACTGTTAAAAAGGTGATGTGATCTTTGACATACACTCTCAAGATCTTGGAACACTGGTTAAGAGCATACCAAACTGAGTTACATATGCACTTCCTTCAGTTATGTGTCACCATAACTTGTATCTAACTGACACATTGTACCTGCAAGTTCATCTCCACAGTTCTCTCTTTTTTTGATTCTGGTTAGTTGGAGAGCCAGCTGGAGATGACACCCCAGCAGCTATGTTGCATTCTGAGGTTGGGGACTCTAGTGGGATCTGTTTTCCAGTTGTCATTACTCAATTTCATATCTGGGTACCTTTCTCCGTGGGGATTGGAATAAAGACAGACGTTGCCTCCCCTGTTCAGTCTCCCCACAGCCCTTACCACATCCCATGCCGTGACACTTGTCTCTCTGCCACTAAACTGTGTGTTCGTTGGGGCAAGAATCTGTAGTGGTTTTTTTTTTTGTTTTGTTTGTTTGTTTTTAATCTGGGTGTCTCCGTGTTTCGCAAACTACTTGCCATAGCAGATACTTGTGAACTGTTCAATTATTAATTATTGCTGCCTCTGAAACAACAACCTCCTTTTAATTTCTAAGGTTTTTGTTTTTAATTTAATTGCACAAAACTATAAAGGAATAAGATAGGAACGTGAAAAGTAGACAGTAAAGAAATTAGTCATCCGGAAGCCCTAAGGCAATTAATTAATAGGTAACTGTTCTAAGCCTCTGTAACTCTTGGGTGTTTAGTTTGAAAGTAGGCTTCCTGATGAGGGAATAGGAACATACAAAAGGGCTGATTTCATATCAGACCGTACCTAATATTAAGTCCAAACAAGCACTGGTGTACAGTTTGTTAAGCACACGTTCCCTGTTCCATTCTGTCAACTCAATCTCTAAAACAAATTTTAAAATATTTGTTGGATGCCTACCATATATTTGGGCACCTTATCAGAGATGTCCTTCCACCAAGCTATTCAAACTTTTATCATTAGATAGATTATGAATGACATTAACAGGTATGAGTGGAATTTTCCAGTTCCTCACTGAACTACTGGCAACTCTCCAGCATGGGCCTCAGGGTCAGGACCTTTCCTTCAGCTTAGTCCCTACCACGCTTCAGGCCCTGCTGCGATGTACCATTCCTTCCTCAATAAGAATTTCACTTCCTCTCTGACTTCCACTGTTAACTCCCCTCACCTCCAATTTGTCCCCTGTTCAAACAATCATTTCCCTAGATGCAGACCAAATATTTGAGGTTCCCTCCATAGCCCATCCTGGGGCCCCACCCTCTACCCTGCTGTTTCTCACCATCCTCCTGGGTTTGACTAAAGCCCACTCACTGGTCCCTTATTAAGGCTGTTCTTTCCTGAGATGGAGTCCAGCTTCTTCACACAACTGTCTATACCTGGTTCTTGTTTCATTACACTCATCTGGCTTGCAGGGTAGTAAGCAGCATCCAAAATTTTCACCAGTCACCAAAAATCCATTTATTTTTATTGCCCTTGCCAATTTTTTTTTTTTTTGCCTTTTTCAGTTTCAGATTTATGCTCCTCTTTTCTCTGAGGAACCCATTAAGTTCTCAACACATTTTCAGAGGTGAAATAAAGAAAGGGGTTCATTAATTAAAAACCAAAAGTCTTCCCAACTTCTCTGATATTTTTGAACTTGTCATTCAAAAGTCCCCTATCATGCCTTTTACTAGCTCAGATTCTCATCATTAAAGTTTACCAATGTGCCTTCAATATATGTTAACAGAAACAGATACATTTTCACCAATGTGCAACTCTCTCACATACTAAACTTAACAATATTTACTTCAAGATCTGGGATCCAGAATAGATGTTTAACTGTTGACCAGGAATTTCATTCTGGGTGCTAACTAAATACAAACTGACAAATTATAATTTTCTGATATCCTCCACCAGTTCATCAAGTAGGTTGCTATTGATTCATAATGGCTGCCATCATATGGGTACTAACAAAATATCTGCCCAAATAACACAAAACTATGAACACTAATATTTTTAACTTAATCTTGTAATAGTACTGAATATAATATTGGTTTTATTTATTTCCAATAGGCAAACCTCTCGCCCTTCCATAAGACTTTTATGTATACTTTTATATATATATATATATATA
>NW_017732161.1:28004-36793 GCF_001890085.2 Hipposideros armiger
ATTACAAGTGAAAGGATATCTGTGTTTACATTACACAATAAAAAGGGAGAAGATATTTATACATTATTTCAAAGTAATGCTGGTGAATTGTAATAGTAGAACAATTGGAAACAGCAACAACAGTGTGGAAAATACCTGGATAGGAAAAAAGAAAGTTGCTTCACTTAGGCTTCAAAGTGTAATTTTATGGATCGCTCCAAATGACCTTCAAATACTATAATGTTCCACCAATAAGTACTGAAGGTCAGGATGTATTTAAAAGTCAGCTCTAGCGAGGAGATGGAGGGGATAGAGAAATAATTTCCAGCTAATCAAATAATTTAGTCAAGCCTAGAAACAAGTCACCCATGATGTTTTCTTCGAAATGTCTTAAGCAAATCAGTTGCAAAGTGAAATACATAAATATTACAGGACAATTTTTCCTTTTTAAATGACATTATCTAAGGCTGCTTTTTTCTTAGTATGTTTTAGAATCTGAGCTGACCCAACACAAGACAAATGGGAATGTGAGTAGCCTAAAATATACACGAAATATAAGAATGAACATGGGAAACTAAAGGCAACTTGAAATTGTAAAATACTGCTTGGGGGTGAGGACATTAAGATTAACATTTGAAGGAAAAACACTAAACAAAAGAAAACTCCCACAGAAACAAGCGTTTTCAGTAAAAGCCACTGAGCTCTGTTTAGAGGACAGGAACAGGGCTCAGAGAGCAGTGAGACCTAATGTGATCCTGAGGGATGTGGGTAAGGGTTTGATGGAAAGGAATTATGGGAACCTGCAGGGGGTTGGGGGAGGAAATGCAGGGGGTAAAGAAAAAAAATATTAGTAAGAAAACGTAACCAATGCTATTCCTTAGCATTACATCCTCTAGCACAATTATGGACACAAAGCTCTGGTAAATGCCATGCACAGGCACATAAAACTCTGGGAGGATTAAATCTCCAAACTGGAAGTTTATGTAACTGTCCTAGTTTAATTCCTATCCTGGTCGTCTTAGGAACCCCTGAGTCTCCGGCTCATCACCACGCTTACACTAGCCTACGGTTTACTGGTTGCTTACATGGGACAGCAAAATTCCCATGTAAGCAAAAGCAATATGAGATTTGGTTCCAAACTGCCGTTGCATGTGAGAACTGAAACAGGTTAAGAAGACCATGAGAAGGGAATGCCCTCGAGAGTCCTCTCCCTAGCCACGGCCAAGGCTATTGGCACTCTGTAAAAAGCCGATGCCTAATCAATGTCCAGCTCCAGCATTCCCACCCCCAGTGTCCAGTCTTCCGCTGCCATCGCGGTTGCTCTCCTCAGTGTTCCCCATTTTCCATACCTGGATTCTCCTTTCTCCCCATTCCCTACTAATGAAACAATCCAGGTTGATTTCTATTTTTTTCCCCCAAAACGGCACCTGCTGGATCACCTTCCTGAGCCCTGCATCCTGCACTGGCCAAGACTCCTGTGAACTGGCATCCCAGCCAGGTCTGGTACCCATGCCCTCTCCTTGCCAGGAAAGAGAGGCGGAGGAAAGAACTGCTGTCTCAGGAAGCTAACATTGCAGGAGATATTAGCTAATGAGCTACTGCAAAGGGAAAGGAGCCTCTAGAAACCAGAACGGAGTCTAAGTTCTAAAAGGAGAGAGTGGAAGAATTAAGAGGATATAGTAGGATAACCTCCAGGGCAAAAGGTGGTATTTGTGCCTTGGTAACCAAAGCCAGGGCAATCAGGGTGGATGGTGGCATCAAAGGTAAATTTCCTTTACTGTCTTGCCAGGATGAGTCTCAGAAAGACATAGGTATTCACTCTACAGTCAAGATCCAAGACTAAGAACTTTTTTCTGTTCTGTGTTTTCCTTTTCATTTATTTATTTTTTTAATTCAGGTGTTTGAGAGCCAACTGTTGGGTTCTCAACTCATAAAAGAAAGGACTTTAGTTATTTTCTGAAGCTGGTTCTATAAAGCAAAACTCATAGCTTTTACAAGAAATACTTGGGAAACTCTATGCATATGCCAACCAATCTAATAGAGGAATGTTAACTTAATGAACAATTAATGAATGTTAATTTCTTAATAATAGTTTTGTGAATAGAGTTTCACTGAACAACAATCTCTACACGTATTCATTAGTCTTCCTTCATTGCGGATATTGGTCAGAATACTGTACTTACGTTTTGTTTTTTAAAATCACTGTGGTTATGGTTTACCAATGAAATGAACCCACATAATGAAGTTTGTTTCCATTTTAAGTAATAAAGTGAGCACTGGAAAGAATATTGTAATTGGAGTGAAGTCAATACTTCAATGTTTGGGTGGAGTCATGCTATAGAGCTTGGGTTCTTGCTTCTTAATAATAAACAGATAACTAATGGTTATACATTCATATACATATACTAATGACTCATACATTCATTCAACAAACACTGACTCCACATTAATTGCAAGGTACTATATATGTTGATGTTCAAAGTCCAAGGAAGAACAGGACTTCACCTCTGATCCCCGAGCTTCCACATCCTAATAGGGGAGATAAATCATGCCATGTAGGAAAATAACAATCCCAGACAGCATTGTTTTCAAACTATAGGACTGGTACAGACAGCAGATGCCGCAGTGCTCACTTCCACTTAAACAGAGGCAGGCACAGATGCCAGAGCGTGTAAGAAATATTTGTAACGGTAAGAAGAGGTTAGAAAGGGAAATTCCAGGTCCTTGCTATACCTCATTCTAATTTTATAAAGCTCTCTCCAGAGCCAACAATGTCTTCCTGTTATTTGATTCAACTTTACTTCCCTCTAATTTAAGCCCATTTCCTTTAAGCAAATAAAGAATTAATCAGTGTCTTTTTTATGTTAACCCCTTCGCTGGACATTGCTTAAAGTCGTTCCTTTACTATACCTTGAATTGGCCAAGGAATATCATTCCTTTGCGTTTTCCTCCTATATTTTAAAAAGTGGTGTCTTAGAAATATACCCCATTAGTATACATCCTTCATAGCACCTGAAATATGAAGAACTACCTACAGGTAACTGCATATCTATCTTTGATATGAAAATCTCCCTTTGGGCCTTTTTCAGATTGGCTTTTGCTCTGCAAGCTGATGTTGGTTTCAGAAACAAGACCTGCTTAGGCCCATGTGGGTGGTCCTTGGCACAGACACCAAAGTTAGAAATGTAATCATAAATGTTTTTTTTTTTCTTCCTCACTAAAGAAATGAGCACTGCTATTAATGGTTTCCCGTGGTTCTGCTTTCTTTTTTAAAAAGCCTTTGCTGATCATCTGCATTAATATTATGCTAATAAAACTAAGGGGATGCTAACTAATTCAGTCTCTTCAGTAGTAACTAAGGATCAGAGAGAGGGGGGAGTAATTTGCATATTTTCATGATTGCAGTGAATTGGCATTTAAATATTTATCACCATTTCTGAAGAAAAATAAGAATACATGTTGGAGCAGCCTGGGCAGAAGTCATCTCTCTAGTGGAACCATCTAAAACCCAAGCATTTCAAGAGACATTACGCTTCTAAGCATGAATCTCGGGTGACAAGGATGAGCATCCAAACACAGGGTAACCATCTGCATCATAAATACATTTCAGTTCCTCGCTGCAAAAGGAATTCACTTACTGGTGGAGGCCATTCACTTCCACTTCTGAATGCTTATTCCTCAAAATCTTCCAAGTATTATGAGAACAATGATTAAAAGTGGATCTCTCCATCTGTACTGCATTAGGCAGCAAGGCAGCCCCTCCTGCAGAAAGAGCTTTTGCATAATTCATCGTGCCATTTTCAACCCTAATCAGTGAATCGCAATAAGCTATGGAGGAAGTAAAGAGAAGAGAGACTGACATTTATTGGCTACCTCCTAACACTCACTTTGGGCAGTGTCCTCTCCATGAATCATAGTGTATGTCCCCGCACCTTACCTCCAGTAGGTTCTTAATCACACCTGAAGTGCTGTCATCATTCTTAGGCCATACGAAGGTCCCAAGAAAGAGTATTTCTTAGGTTATTATCACCAGAGAGTGTAGAAAAGTAAATTCTACTTGGAGACAGAACAGCCTGGGCTGTCTCCAGCTCTATTTTTCATTGTATGAACATGATAGATACCCTACAAAAGGAAGGATAATGCCTCAAGTCTCTTCCAATTCTAAAAATTATAAAACTCTAATCTGCTCACGCTGATTTTTCACCTATAAAACCGTAATTCAGCCTGCTACTTTGTCTTAGTGTTGCATTTTTCAAAGAAGGAGAAACTAAGGCGGAGAAGGGCCTCTCTCTCTGTCCCTCACTCACCCCTCAATGCTCCACTTTGATTTGTTATTTGGAGATCCATATAAGAATGCACTGGAAAAGGATTCTATGACTAATTAGAAAATCAGAAAAACAACTGCCTTAGGCATCTCAAGTTAAAAAAAAAAAACCCAAAACTTTTAAAGTTATGGAATCCTTAAGCTTTAAACACTGAAAATTAATTAAGCAGATGGTTTAAATGATGATATGCAATGTATATGATTTTGAACCAGCAAGGGTAGTGAGAAAGCATGTAGGCAGCAGGGTTGAGGACGTGGATTGCAAATTTTGTATGAAAAATTTTCACTTTCCATTTCTATAACTCCCTAGGGCATGGTACAAATAAATGAATAGGAAAACATTTTCAGTTGTATAGTTATAGGTGACATCGACGTATAAGTGACTAACGGTAAAGTTCCTGAGATTTAGTTTGATAGTTCAGTAAGAACCAAAAGCATCATCTCAAAAGGCACTACAATGTGAAGAACTGAATTCAACTGTGGTATCTTAGCATGATTTTATTTTTAAATCAGTAGCTCACAGTAATTGAAAACACCCAACTCATTAAATAACTGACAGAATCTTAGCACAGGTGGGCAGTGGCCGGAAATCTCTGAGTTGTTTTGCAGGTGACAGTAAATTGTTATTTTATAACAGTGCTATCCAACTGGAATAAGGGCAAGGCTCAGAAGTGAGGAGTTCACTTCGGACCCGCTGAATTGGAAATATGGTAGAGACCCTTGGGTGACATCAAGATACCTACAGCTCACACCATCTTATACAAGATTCATTTGCCTACCTCTCTGCCTTAATCGATGGCTTTTGATACAATGTATCCCAGGACCAGCAGCACTAGCATCAAGCTTGTCAGAGAGGCAGAATCTCAGACCCCACCCCCGACCTGCTGAAGACTAATCTGCATTTCACACAGATCCTCAGGTGTCTCCTATGCACAGGTAAGGCATCAGCTTATACACAGGTGTGAACGAGAGCTTCCTCTCACACACAAACATACAAGAACAAAGAGCTTTCAACAGGATAAAAGAATCTGTGTGGTGAGGAGGAGGTTTCATGTTTGGAATTAAAATAATCATCACAAAGGTATAAACAATGGCTCTCTTTTCTAAAGTACATTAAATAAAAACTGAACCACAAAGATAAAGGAGGAGGAGGAAAAGAAAAAGGAAACAAACCCTTTAAAAGTAATGAAAGAACCACAATGGTGAATCCACATTTAAGCTAAAAAGAACTTCTATTTATGTTTAAGATAAACTCATATTAATGCTCCTGAATATTCAAGGATGCTGAACAACAAATTTGTTTGCTGAAAAACAAATTTGACGTGAGTGGAGGCAGAACTCAATGGAAGCTTCAAGGCCACTGCTGGGGCAGAGGTCAGCAGAACCTGTGAGAGCATCAGGAGACACGGGTTCTAGGCCTTCTCCACTGGCTTCACCAGGTTTCACCCGGGACAGTGTCTCACCTCTGCACGCCAGTCTCCCTAGCTGTATAATGAGAGGGCTTGAAAACAAGACAGTCTCTTCTCAGGAGATTTCCAGCTATGACTGCCTATGATTTAAATTGGTAGTAAACTGAGATCCATTTGTTGCTTCCAAAGCAACAAATTATTATCCTGACAATAATAACATGGAGAACATTCCATTCCCCACCCTCAGCCTATCCCAGCCACCTCAGCTCACCAGCTCACCCAGCGAACAACTATCCTGAAGTTTTTGTTCAGAATCCAACAGCTGTGCAGAGCTGATTTCAAGTCTACCAAGCGGTCTTCTGTGTCCTCTGTTTCCCAGGTGACACTGACGTCGCTGTCCCATGTTGCCACGCACACACCCAGAAGGCTGAAGCCTTGAAACTAAGAGCCCCTCCCACAACCCGTACAAGCAGCCGCTCCCTAAGGTGCAAGACCTTCTCAATGCTTCTGGATAGTTGTCAAATGATTAAATATCATTTTGCATAACTACTAGTCCATGTAAAAGCCTTAAAATGGTTTATTTTTTAATCTGGTTTTACTGCAGGTCACAGAAGCAGAGACGGGAATAGTAGGCCATGCTTTTATGAGGGGAACAGTGCACATGAATACAAATATGGCAGAAGATGAAAGTGCAGCGGACAAGGACAGGCTGCTCTTTCAGTAGACAGCAGCGCAGTCTGAATGGCCCATCAGGGCACGATGCCTACTCCATGGCTGCCTGGAACAAACACTCAGTGTAAACCCACACTCTGCTTTTGAAGTGGGTGCAATTTGTCTACTGCCATCCTCTTGCCTTAAATTATGCTCCAATATGGATCTGGAGAGGTGTTTTTGTTCTTCCAGTGTGGATGCCCTTCACATTAGCATGTGAAAGCTACTAAAGCATCTTCTTCTGTAACAAACTCTTCCCTCCACAGCAAAGCAGCATCAAATGGTCGCTTTCGAGCAATACCAGACCCACAGGCACAAACCTTCTTTCTGTTCTACTGTTCAAGCGGTCACAGGCACATCTACCTATCAGCCATGCATTCAAAAGTTAACTCTTTACCTCTGCACCTGAATCAATCGGTACCATTCAAACAGAGGCACCCTAAACCCTGTCGACCTTTATTTCCAACATATCTCGGCTCCTACATAGAAATCAAAAAGCCCCAAATCTGCTGGAAAGGGGGAGAAAATTCTTATTCTGAACTTCAAAAGTACACATTAACTGAATTAAATTGTCATTATTACACAACACTGTTGCTCCATGATAAGAATGAAAGGAGTGTTTGATCATTTGTCCCGATCAGTGATCACAACAAGACGATGAGGTAGTTACCATTATTGTCCCCATTTTAAGGATGAGGAGAGAGGCTTAAAGAGAGAAATCAAGAGGACTAGGAAAGGCAGGACACAAGCCAGGCCAAGGGACCCCAGAACACATGCTCCCAATCTCTGCATGATAAAAAGCCTTTGCCACCTGTCCTCAGAAAGGGTAATTCAAGTCATGATGGAGTTTAGAGATGGAATGAGCCAAGATCACTAAGTCAAATCATTCTTAGCCTGACTGAGCCTCACAACTGGCTCCCGAGAAGAACGGCAGCAAATCCACTGTCCTTATCAGTGTGCTTAAAGACACAAGTGATACATACAAACAGTCCATCCCTGCCTCTCTCTGACAACACAGGCTTTTATTGTTTTAAGAGATAAAGAACCAGGTTCAAGTCCTGCAAGAAACCCTCTGTATCCTAGACCTCATGAAGTCCAGCCCGTAATTATTCAAATGTGAAC
This sequence comes from Hipposideros armiger, assembly GCF_001890085.2. Lineage (NCBI taxonomy): Eukaryota > Metazoa > Chordata > Mammalia > Chiroptera > Hipposideridae > Hipposideros > Hipposideros armiger. Next base: position 35,550 of record NW_017732161.1, read on the forward strand.
ATAGCAGAGTAGACAAATTGGGTGATTTCCCCAGTGACATACAGGTAGTTAATTGCTGCACCAAATCTCTAAAAAGGTTTCTGATTCCCATTCAGTAAATAGCATAACCAAGTACCTTCCATTAGAACAGATGGTATTATGACAGAAAAAACACATTACTCTTCAACTTTATCACCAGGGTAATAAAAGCAGGCAATAAATACTTGTTTGTTGATAATTATTTTCCTTCTGTGAACTTTGAGAGCCTAACCCACTGATCCTTTGGCTAGTCTAAAGGACAATTAACCACAGTGGTATCAATGTATTCACCAACATATTCCCACCTTTGAAACTAACTCCTTTGGAAAGAATAAGTCTATTAATGCTAAGGCTTAAGCCATCATAAGCTGGAAACCTGCAGGCTAGAGCTGGCTGGCAGAAACGTTTGTTTGGCCAGCAGAGTGTTTCAAATATTTTTAGATTGGCTTACCATGTTTTTCTCTTCTACCACGTTTCTGTCAGTAGGCAACAGGTGCTGTGAGGCTGGCCCCTATGAACGGGGAATATAATTTTTGATCCGTGGTAGGGAATCCACATATACGGCCAACATAGTTATAAGTGGATTTTTGACTACTCCTCAATCCCGACATTGTTCAAGGGTCAACTGTATTTTTCTTTTGCCGTGGTTTTCACAACTAGTTTGCCACAGTTCTCACCAGTGCTACCTGAATGTTACGCTATCTGCTGGTCCCTATGGTCATCTGGCTTATAGTCTCTGCATTAATATTATGGCATTAAAATAACATAACCCACTATTTCAAACCCATCACCAATGATCGATACATAAATTCTGCATCAAAATGAGGCTTACTGTGTCTAGAAGGAAGTTAATGCAGCAGAGTGTGGGGGAGGTGGGATAGGACTGAACTGGGGGATCAGGTATCTTGATTCTGGTACTCCATCAAAAAATAGCTGTATTACTCCATTGGTAGATGACTGGATTAAGAAACTGTGGTACATTTATACAATGGAGTATTACTCTGCAATAAAGAAGAATGAAATCGTACCATTTGGGACGATATGGATGGACTTAGAGACTATTATGTTAAGTGAAATAAGTCAGTAGGAGAAAGACAAATACCATATGATTTCACTTATATGTGGAATCTAAAAAACTGAATGAACGAGGAAAGTAAACAGAAGTGGTCTCAGAGATATAGAGGAACAACTGATGGCTGTTAGTTGGGAGGGGGTGGGGATAAAGG
>NW_017732161.1:37053-47352 GCF_001890085.2 Hipposideros armiger
TTGTAATAGATATGTATGATATTGGGGGGAAATGGGGCAGCAGATTGGGGAGGGGGGTTGTCACTTCGAGGGGTAAAAAGTATAACTATTGCACTGTGTTGTACAGCTGAAACTAATTCTAAAAAAATTGTATTTCATAATAAAAAATAATTAAAAGAAAAAAAAAAGCTGTATTACTTAGATCAACTCACCTAACCTCAATGGATCATGGTTATTTCTTCATTTGTAAAACAGGCAAGTTGTGCTGGCTACTGAAGTTGGTTTTTTTGTTTTTTCTTCCCCCCCCCCAACTAAATAATCCTGTGGCATGTCTCTTACTCCAATCATGTACAAATACAGGAATTTTCCCAGACAGAGGGACATTGGGGGGGTGGGGGGTGGGGAGAGACATGAGGGATTTTAGGAGTCACACAGAGTAAAATTTGATACATGGTTCCAGCATTTTCCATGAGAGTTTAAACAAGTTATCTAAAACTTCTGGACTCTCAGTTTCCTCACATTCATTCATTTACTCAAAATGATGTATTGAGCACCTGCTATGTATCAGGTACCTTCTAAATGCTCAGGATTCAGTAGTGAACAACAACAACAAAAGAGTCCCTGTTCTCAATGAGGCTTACATTCCAGTGCTAAGGAGACTGGAAATATTTATAAATCTGTCAGGTGGTAAGAAGTGCTCTGAAAATAAATTAAGCGGGCTAAGAGGATGGGGCGAAGAGGTTGGATTATTAGAGATGGGAAGAGAAGACTACTGATAAGACACTTGAGCAGAGACCTGAATGAAGTGGAAAGTAAGGGTGGTTTAGCCATGTAGATATTTGGATTTAGATCGTTCCAGAAGTTGTAAAAACTTAATGATATAATGAGCAGAACTCCTGACAGAGTCCTGGCAATAAGTTGCTTTTTCTTTTCACCCATCTCCACCCTCCCCTCTCTCTCTCCTCTAATCAGATATAGTCTTCAGATCTACTCTCTGCCTTTACATCAACACCAAAGATAGTAAAGCAAAGCAGTCCAAGGATGACAAAACCTCGCCTTGAATTCCATGTCCTAATCAATGACAACCTACAACTGTCAAATCCTATTTTCGATACTCAAGTAAGAGCGCCAAATCTTTCCTCAGCTGTATTTTGAGAAAAACCCTTTCGTAGTCAAGTACTCCAAAATGCATACAGGTAGTTAATATTTATGATCTGCTTTCCACAGAGAGTGGGGGACAGAGCACAGAGATTAAGATCACCGTCTGCATGTCAGAAAAGCCTGGATCACATCCCAGCTTGGCTTGCCGCCTGTATGACCTTGAGCAAGTTACTTAGCTTCTCTGAATCTCAATTTTTTCACCTGTGAATTGGGGAATGACAATGTTACCTCTTTTCAGAGTTGTGGTGAGACTTGACTGACCTGATGTCCATGAAGCACACGGAATTTTCTTGGCACAGAGGAAAGTGCCCAGTGATCTGTATCTATTTCTATCAGGTCTTTTGATGGCCAAGTTACAAACATCGACTCTGATTAAACAGAAGAAAATTTTACTCAAAGCTTCCTGGCTGGCTCCCTGAATGGCTACCAGCCAGGAATAATGTCCCAAATCATGCCATAGAGTGGTCCAGGGACACTGTCACCGTAAACGATGCAGCTCACACCACCAGTGCCTGCAGCAGTAGATACTGCCCTGTTTGTCAGTGAGAGGAGAACTCTGCCTCCCAGCAAAGCTCAGGAAGGAAGAAATTCCCCAAGCAGAAGGGAGCTCAGACACTGAGCTGCCAAAAGATGGGCAGGTGTCCGACCCCAGGACTATTGTAATATACATATCCTTTGGAGCTTCCCTCATCTAGAATGCCCCTAGCCCTCTCCATGAAGTTTAGCCCCATTCTGAAAGTTCCCTGCTCTGTGAAGCCTTCCAGCCTGCCTCTGGTGCCTGCTTCCGCCCTTCCCCAGCTAATTCTCTTACTAGGCACCTCATTATAAACTGATTTACACCTTGAGCATACATACTTATATATACACAGACACAAATCCTTTGGGGAGTACACAGGGTAGAGATTAAAAGCAAATGCATATATGGTTATAAATAACACTGCCTGATTCATTAATCATTTCATGTATGTACATCTCAACTCACCAATGAGGTCATAACTCCTTGCTGACAGGGAACACAATCTTTTCTCCTCTACCTTATGGAAGTCTGTTTCCTGTTCTTTGCCAGTGCTTAATATCTCCTCCTTTAAATCTGGGATGAAGCATAGTTTTTATATTGAGGGTCAAATATCTATTACCCACAAATATTCCTTTGTTAAGAAAAATAGATTCAAACTCCCATATAGAACAAGAAAACTAATCAGTGTCAACAAATTTCACAAAATATGGAAGCACTGACAAATTATAATCATTTCATAAAATCTCTTTTACTCCTTTTCAGATTAAAAAATAAAATTACTATCTTCTCACTCTGAAAAGTGGGGAACACCCAAGTGCCCCAATTTTACTGAGAAAAAAAAAGGCAGTTTTTTGTTTGCTTGTTTGTTTTGTTTTTGTTTTTCCCATGGAATAACATCCCCATCTTGTGGGCACTATTGCTCAATGTTTTCAAAAATTATGGTGACATTTTCAGAACTGTGACATCTATTAATACCCTTTAGGGATAGACAAAATTAAACTACAACCCCTATTTGGCCCATAAGCCAGAAGTCCCCTATGTCTCTAAGAAATGCTCTCTACACAGAGCACTGGTAATTTTAAAATAATTAAAAGTCTATAATATTGAGTCAAGTACCAAGCAGGTCAACAGAAAAAGAAAAAAATGTATTTTGGATCCACAGACACCTAAAGAGGAAGCCCCCTCACGAAAGGGTTCTCTTCTCCCAACGAGTAATGAACTCATTCAGGAAACATTTATTGAGATTCAGTGTCTAGCACGGTATTGGCCATTATACTCAACTCAGGATCTGCCAAGCAGAAGGCAATACATATGTGAAGGGCAAAGAGAAACCAACAAGAACCTTGGTGGTTCCCAAGCAGGCTCCTGGCCAAAGACAGGACGCTGATAATGTCTGCCTGGGCTCTTGTCCAACAGAAGGGAGGTTAGCAGGCATTCAGAAATATGTGTGGCCAGGAGTTGAAAATCAAGAAGGGAGAGGGGGGTGGTGGAGCACTGGAACAATGAAAAAGCGAGAAGGAAGCATCAGTGGTACCCTTTTCATCAAAGGGAACAAAGAACACATACATCTATCAAAAAGAAGTAAAAAACATGTTTCCACCTCTCTTCTCTTGTTTTTCAAATGCCTGTTAGGAATTTGAGCAAGTCTACAACTTACAGATGCCACACATATGTAAATTTCCTTGTCACTCCTTTCCATCCTTTTGGAATTAGCATGCAACAAGATTATTTGGCCTTGCTTATGTTCATTTTCCTTCATTCAAATAGTCTTTCACTAGAGACAGGGAAGTGGAGCTTCCCTTTTTTTTTCCCCCCTAAAGTTGGTTTTAGACATGATGTCAATTCACTGTTTTTAGCTATCATTTATTTCAGAACAACCTTTTCTGTTAAAGAAGGTTATCACTGAGTGAGGAGTGCATGTGCAGAATAAATGTAGCGCCCTCAACCATTAGTCCCCAAACCATCAGTTTATCCAAGTAGTCACCAAAAAATATTTTAAATATTCTGCAAATCCAACAGGTCCCATCATCTCTAACTTCTCTTTTAAATCTCTTTGTAAACCATAAGAACAGTCAGGACAGGAACAGCCTGAATTCATTCGGTCCCCAGGCCCTTCAGTCTGCCATTCAAGACCCTCTGCTGCCCCAGCCTTTCTCCCCATCTGGACACAGGCCCATCTCCCACTTCTCTCCTCAAGGACCCAACTGGTCCAACAGTACTGGCTTGCCAAGTTCCATGACCCAGGCACCTTTCCTGCCCCAAGAGCCTCATCTGCACAGTTCCCACTCCTCACACCCTCCCTACTCTTCCTAATGTCCACCACAGCTATTGGGTACAATCCCCAACTCTGATGGAATCCCTGTCCTGAGAGACTCTGTTGCTGCAGAGACAAATTCAGGCTTCTTTATTATTCTTATTTTTCAATTATAGTTGACACTCAATATTGTATTAGTTTCAGGTGGACAGCATAATGGTTAGACATTTATATAACTTATGAAGTAATGATGCGATAAGTCTAGTGTCCGACACCATACATAGTTATTACAATATTACTAACTATATTCCCTGTGCTGTACTTTACATCCCCATGATCATTTTGTAACTGTCAATTTGTACTTTTTAATCCCTTAACCTTTTTCATCCAGCCCCTCAATCCCCCTCCCACCTGGCAACCATCAATTTGTTCACTGTATCTATGAGTTTGTTTCTATTTTGTTTATTGTGAAAACATATGGTATTTGTCTTTCTCTGTGTGACTTATTTCACTTAGCATAATGCCCTCTGGGTCCAATCATGTTGCAAATGGCAAGATCTCGTTCTTTTTTATGGCCACGTAATATTCATTATATATACCCCATCATCTTTATCTAATCATCCATCCATGAACACAGGTTGCTGCCATATTTTGGCTACTGTAAATAATGCTGCAGTGAGCATAGGGATGCATATATCTTTCCAAATTAGTGTTTTGAAACAAATGCCAGCTTGAGTTCAACAACCCTGCCACTCTGCACATGGAACCCTGGGCAAGCTGTCTAACCTCTTTGAACTTCCCTTTCCTTATCTGTAAATAAGTAAGTAAATAAATAAACAAACAAGCAAACAATGCCTACCTTGCATGGCTGTTATGAGGATTGGAAATAATTTATGTGAAGTGCCCACTACCACACAGTAGGTACTCAATAAGTGAGGACCAGGAATGCCTCAAGTCCAGAGAAATAAAATAATAATGTGAGTAGCTGCAGTACAAGCTGTGGACTCCTGGAGAGGAGGGCCCATCCTTGTCCCCATGGACTCAGTGCTCCAATCTGGTTATCTTTATTCACATTCAACAGATACTTTTTAAAGAGCAACAGAAGAAAAAAAAATGACTAAAGTAACATTCACCAGAACATTAATGTAACTATCTTTAGGTACTGATTTATAGGCAATTTATTTTTTTATTTGTGCTTTTCAATATTAACTAAATCTTCTCCAGTGAACAAATATTTAAAAAGTCATACTAAATATATTTTATCTTTTTTTTTTTTTTTTTAAGCTGAGCCATCCTGCCACCTGTTGGCAGCTCAGCGGCTGCTCAGCTCAGGCTGGACTCGAACCGCTGTTGCTCAGAACTCAAACCCTTGAGCGAGCTCTTAACCAACTGAGCCACTCGGCCGGCCCATACTAAATATATTTTAAAACCTCACCATAATTTTGGAGCCCCAATCCCCACCACACATTATAATTATAAATTACATTAATAATCGTTTCCTTTTGCATTTGACTTTACACTTTACTTTAGTGATTTTGCCCTATCTATTCTTTCATACTTTTTCTAATTTTTCTCCACAATCACTTATGCTTATATAAAGCAACTTATTCTAGACTGAAACAAGGACACTTTTTATTAAAAGTCCCCTTAAATTCAACTCCAAAATGTCCCCTCAGAAGTCTACTTGTGACCAACTGTGTTAATGTTAAACACCAACTCAAACTTTCTCTCGTCTAAAGCCAACTTTAGGGGGAAAAAAAACAAAACAGGAAGTAGACCTGAGAAATCTCACATTATATCTTAAAGAGTGTCTCATCATTTTGATATTCACACTTTCTCATGTGGCAGGTGTCTACAGTTACTTGCCGTTTTAATACTTCAAATATTCTTTAATATATTATACAAGTTTATGAGTGGAAGATAGAGAAATTCTCCAATTCAAAACTGAAGTGGCAGCAAAGTGCCTGTTAAAATGAAAAGGAAGACCACATATCATGGGCAACTATTTTCCTGCATCCTGGTAGAGGACTTTTGCACTAATGATGTATAATGGCACCATGTTATAATTTAAAAATAAAATAAAGTTCCAGCAGAAAGGAATACCTTGGCAGGTAGCTAAATTATTCAAAAAACCTCTTATATCACCTACTTCACATCAAAGGAAACTCATCCAGATGCAGCTAAAAAATGAGTGTGAAGTCGCAGCTCCTGTATTTTAAAGTCCTCCTACCATGGAGCCCTGGCCTCAATGCTCCCTTCCTTTCTGAGCTGCGAAACCAATAGACCCTTCTCTCCTTCATCCCATCTGCCTACCAGGGCGGGCACCTGGCTGTCTCCATAGGCCCATTATGTCTCTGGCCCTCCAGACAGATCTCAACCTCTTCAGTCTTCCTGGATTCACAAGAAATGGCTGATTTCCACCCAATTCCCAGCCTGAAGCTGTAAGTTTTTTAACATCCCTCTACATTCATGAAGCCACAGTATTTTAGGGATGTCAGAAGTTAGAAACCTTGGAGATCTAATTAAGGTCCTTAATCTTAACAAACTTGCCCATAACATAATACATACTTTATCATCTCCACCTTTACCATACTGAAGTGAAATTCAGATTTTTCTGTACATGATTTTAATGATATATGTGTACATGTACATATGCCCTTCATCATAATATAGGAGAAATAAAGGAACACAATTTAAAAGATTATGTGTTTTAATAAGTGAATGAATGCTTAGATACTAAAAGACATAAGGAGGTCAAATGTTCATATCTACTTATAATGAGTTAGTTTATATTTGGAGAAAAACAGGATCAGAAAAACGCTCACAAAAAACACAGAAAATAAGAAAATAAAGGTACTGGTGGTACATGGAATTAAAAACTTGAGTAAAGATAAGCAGAGAAGAGGCATTTTAATATGACATCCTTCAGGATTGCCAACCCAGTCATTCTAAAGTAATAAAGCACACCAGACAATCCGTTGTTCGGCAGGACTGTCCTGAAACTAGGACGCCTCACACAACAAGAACCTGCCCTGCAAACAATGAGACATCATAAAACACCCCCACAAATTTCCAAAATGCCCTTGAGAGAACAATATCGCCCCCACTGAGAAGTGCTGATACAATTCAACTTTCTTCACCTTCATTTTGCCTTTGAGAACAGAGGCCCTGAGAGGTTCAGTGATTACACTCACAGCAGCAGGTCACCGGCGATGATAGAGCTGATTTCAGAAATATGTCTCATAATCACACCTCTCTTGTGGGCTGCTCTCTCTCTCTTGCGCTCTCTCTCTCTCTCTCTCTCTCTCTCTCTCTCTCTCTCTCTCTCTCTGCTTCCCTCTCTCTGTCTCCCTCTCTTCCAACTCTCACCTCTTTTTCATGTTCCGAGCTCAGATTTTTCACCCCTGCCCTCTGTAATCATACCCTTAGGGTTTCAGGATCTGCGTTACTCTGACCCCACACCTCACGCTTCTTCCCTGATTGTGTATGCTGACTTGTCCCCATTGCACATCAAGCCTCATTAACATGGTCACAGCCTGAGCCTTACTAACTCAAATCACAAAGATCTCTAATTCATCGTTCCTTTTCCTAAACCATAACCAACCTCCTTACTGTGTTTTGGGACCTCTGGTTCCCAACCAGCCAATTATGTCATTTCCTTCTTCTTTCCCACATCTCACCCTCCCAGCACCCAGAACTTAACACTGGTCCCTCAGCTTTGCCCATCTTACATATCTTAAGTCTTGCTTTAATGCCCCACTGTCGGCTTTTCCTTAGTCCTTACTGAACAGAAGTAGAAAGTATATTAATGTCCATATCTCAGCAGACCTATGATACTTCATATTCATCAGCTTCAACAGAACTCTGTTCAAAGGAGTTCCTTCTAGCTGCTTGAAAATGTCCTTCAACGGCTGTCCCAAATCTGCTGAGCTAATCCCTGATTCAATCCACCTGTGGACTAAAAGACTTTGCTTTTATAATAATCAGGCAATAAGTTAGAAGGCTGTCGCTGCCAATATGTCTGTGCTCATGCTATATGTCCAAATGGAATGCCCTCTTTCTGAAAAACTAAGTATTTTATTTCCTTCAAAATCTGGCTCTCATTAATATCCTCAATAAAGCTTTCAAGCTCTTGGCCATATGAATCTCTGAGTTATCAAATGATTAATAATGACAGATGTGCAGAGATGAAAGAAAATTTTAGATGACCTCGTCAAATCATTTTATTTTACAGGTGAAGGAACTGGGACTCAGAGAGGTGAGGAAACAGTCTCTGCTCATGTAACTGGTTGTTTGCAGACAAGACTGCAGGCACCTCAGTGAATGAGACCAGCTCGCTCAACCGAACGCCCCTGGCTCGTCAGCCAGGAGCTCACCAAACGGGTCCCTGAGAGGATTGGGAGGGAGACGAGAAATAAAAGAGAAGAGAGACAAAGTGCGGGGACGGGAGGAACTCAGTCTGCTGGTGGCAAAACTGAGACCTCGTTTATTGGGCATACAAGATTCTTAAGGGGAAGCAATTTTTTATTTTAGGGAGCGATTTTCTAAAGCTAAAACTTATGGGCTGAGGAGAAACAATTTCTCCTCAGCAACAAGCTATGTTATACACAATATAAACCAATGATATAGCTAGGCAAGGTTAAACTGAGGCAAAGAGAAACTGTCTACAAGTCCACAGTAGAAAGTCCCAAGCATGTGCAGCAGGTCCATGGTGGGAAGTCCCAGAGTGGTGATGTATGTTGAAACTGCAAGTCCATAGTCCATGAGCAACTGAGTCCCTTAGTCCATAAGCTTTTCCTATCAGCAAGCTGGGGTCTTTACTCTTTGTACTTGCGCTGTCTGGAAGCAGTTTCAGGCAGAAGCACTGCCCCACAGTCCCCACCAAACTGCTCCAAGGCCGCTCACCCCAGGCCTGTATCTACCTGGAGACCCAAGCTTGCCAACCTAAAGCCTCAGTGTCCCTGGCTGATCCCAGCCAGCTCCCAACACCTCAGGTCTCTTCCTTCCTGCCCAGTTTCTTTCAAATATACCAGTGAGTAATTTGGTAACATTTACATACCTTTCGAAAAATCAGAATTTTTTTTTCCTATAAAACCACGCTTTTGGATAAATTTTAGAAAGATAATTCTAAACTTCACTTTGTCGTTTATTCAATACTTAAAAATGGAAACGTTTTTGTTTGCTACATATTTTCATACTACATGGAAATTTCATGCAAATTTGCATTACATGCCACGCCATTGAATCAGCTCTGACGCCTAGCAACACTATGATCCTGGGAGGTAGTCAGACTGCACAGCGTCTGTCTCTTCCGCCATCCTACCGGAAGTCCCCCCCTAGCAACACTACGAATGAGTGACGTCCACCAGGTCCTGTCCTCACAGACCTGCTCAAGCTCCTAGACAACTGCCTAGCGTCAGGCCATCTCACATTTAGTCTTGCTGCCTTCTATTTTTCCCAACAGTATTATCTTTTCCAAATAACCCCACCTTCTCATGATGTCCCCAAAGTAGGACCGCTTCAGACCAGCTTATTTCCCTTGTTCGCTTCAATTTTTTTCAAGTCAAAAACCATCTCCAGCTTGCTTTCCAGGACAATAAAGCCATGCCAAAAAATCTTCAATGAAGCAGCCCAATGAAGCTCTCAAATGGAGCTTTTTAACTTTTATACCATTTCAGTTTCAAACCAGGTTTATTTTACAAGGGTTTTTTTTCCCCCATTTATTTTATGACTAAATAAGAAGGATGGAGTAAAGAAAATCACAATATTTAATCGGAAAATCATTTTTTAAATTTCTAAAGTGTGCTTTGCATGCCTTAACTATTGCTAATTAGTCAGCAATGATTCACATTCTTTTTAAACTCATGGTATCTGTCTCCTTGCAATTTCTCAGCCCTCCAACCATTTACATGGTAAACATTTTGAATGACCAGATTAAATTATTTCCATTCTTTTTATGAACTTATTTTTACTATTTCCTTCTTTAAATTAATGCACCATCAGCTGACTCTTTTTAATAGTATCTGAAGAGAAGACCACACTCAAAATCCGGACTCATTTCAGACCTGCAGGTACATATTACTGTACTGAATGTACTTTACCAGCCTTGAAAATCTGATGTTTCTATCCTTTGAAGAACTCCTAACCTTTCAAGCTATCTTATGCTCTATTTTAAACACAATCAAAATGTGGAAAAAGAAAGTGGATATTCTCCCAAAGCCACTCAGCTAAATGACAAAAAGGGAAAGGTTTCAAAGGTACTGACTCAGATTTCATTTTCTTAATCTCTAGACCCACAGAGTAATTCTCACACATACACACACACACACACACACACACACACACACACACACACACACACACACACACACACACACACACACACACT